>NC_090646.1:289646137-289863111 GCF_040937935.1 Hyperolius riggenbachi | reverse complement strand
CACTAAAGAAGGTTGGTGTGGGCATTGAAGGGGATCAGTGGAAACTGCTGAGTGATACCGATGTGAAGCTGAAAGGATTTATTGAGCTCACAGATCTGGCTAATGAAAAAGTATGTAGTTCTCTATTGGAAAATTTGTTTTGGACTGTGTGTTCTCAGTTAGGCAAGAACTAGACATACACATTTCAGTTGTACCATATGTGTAGGAGTGCTAGTGTGTACAGAGACATGAGGTAAGAATGGTGACACTTGTGTGGCTCTTCCTGTTACCAAAGCACTAATTGCCTCCCTAGCATTCTTTTCTCTGCATTGACAGATTACTTGAACCTAACAATAGTGGAAGGAGTAATGGACTGGCAGGCTGTGTGGCTTAAAAATTTGTGACTGACTTTGTAAAACAAAGTCAGGGGATAAAAAGAGGTGGCCAGAGGTATATAAAATTAATTAAAAACTAAGCATAGAAAAAGGAAATAGCTTAAAGGAGTACTGTAGGGGGAAAAAGAGTTGAACTTACCTGGGGCTTCTAATGGTCCCCCACAGATGTCCTGTGCCTGCGCAGCCACTCACCAATGCTCCAGTCCCCACCTCCGGTTCACTTCCAGAATTTGCAACTTTAAAGTTGGAAAACCACTGGGCTTGCGCAGGCGCATCCTCTCTCTCGCTGTCATCATCGGGAGTGTACTGCGCAGGCCCAGTACTGTCTGCACCTGCGCAGTACGCTCCCGGTAACGTTAGCGGGAGCAAGGAGGCCACGGCCACGCAGGCACAGTGGTTTTCCAACTTTAAAGTAGCAAATTCCGGAAGTGACCCAGAGGTAGGGACCGGAGCATCGGTGACTGGCTGCGCGGACACAGGACATCTGCGGGGACCGTTAGAAGCCCCAGGTAAGTTCAACTCTTTTTTTTTTTCCCCCTACAGTAGTCCTTTAACCTCTTGCCGCCCGCGTCACGCCGATGGGCGTGGCCGCGGCGGCAGCCTCAGGACCGCCTAACGCCGATTGGCGTAAAGTCCTGGGGCTCTGTTTTGCAGGAGATCGCGTGCCATCTCCTGCTTGGGGACGGAGCTCCGCCCCGCCTTCAGTCTCTGAGACTGTTAGACGGCGTGATCGCCATCTTTATACACGTACAGCGCTGCGATCGGCAGCAGCACTGTACTGGGGACAGCCGTGTCACACGGCTGTCCCCCTAGGGGACAAGAGAGCGATCGGCTCTCATAGGCAGAAGACTATGACAGCCGATCGCCGTAATTGGCTGGCTGTGGGGTGGGAGGGAGGGTACATAATTAAAGAAACATGTTTTTTTTAAAAATAAAAACAGGAACAATAATATTTATTAAAAAAAAATAAACATGGGGGGGAGCGATCAGACCCCACCAACAGAGAGCTCTGTTGTTGGGGAGAAAAAGGGGGGGGGGGGGAATCACTTCTGTGCTGTGTTGTGCGGCCCTGCAGCTTGGCCTTAAAGCTGCAGTGGTCAATTTTACCAAAAATTGCCTGGTCACTAGGGGGGTTTAGCCCTGCAGTCCTCAAGAGGTTAACTAAAGAAAACTTCATATAGAAATGAAATTTAATATGCACTGGCAACGCGTTTCGCAAGTCTGAGCCCGCTTCCTCAGGCCAAATAATAGTGCTTCCCTAGCATTCTTTTCACTGCACTGACATTACTTGAATCTAAGAATAGTGGAAGGAGTAATGGACTGGCAGGCTGCGCGGCTTAAACATTTGTGACTATGTAAAACAAAGGAATATGATCACTTTGGTTTTGTGTTTGGTTTTTTTTGTTTTTTTATTTTATGTTCATTAAGTTTTTTTGCATTTGATTTCATGTGCTGCTCTTCTGTTTTTCTTCCTGTCTCTATACCCTGCTTTAGGACAGAGCAGCCTCACTGTTAACCTATTTCAGATGATACAAAAATGCACTGAGGAAAATGATTGCAGTGGAGTTTCCTTATGTGTAGTCTTTTCAACTTAATTGCCCTGAATATATTAATTTCTCTTTAATAATGCTCAGTCAAAATTGAAATAAAACTGCAGCTCAGCTACGCTTGCTCCCATGTGATCCCTGTTCAACCCCCTTTATATACATGCAGAAAGCTTATAGCATGTACCATCAGAAGGTAAAGGTTGATCAATGATCATATCTGAGAGAGCAGCAGTCAGGCGAATCTGAAGTGCATATTACTATAGGCAAAATTCACTTCTCTATTCTTGCAACTGTATAGCTCAAAATAGAGACTCATGGTAAGGAAGTGTAGCTTTAACAATTCTGTTTCAGGATAACATTGGCTTCATATGTATGAACTTAATTCAGGGTCATATTAACTATTATTTAATATTTATATAGTACCGACATCTTCCACAGCGATGTGCAGAGTACATAGTCTTGTCACTAACTGTCTCTCAGAGTGGCTCACAATCTAATCCCTCTAGGGCCAATTTTTAGGGGGAAGCAATTCACTTTATCTGTATGTTTTTGGGATGTGGGAGGAAACAGGGGTGCCTGGAGGAAGCTCACACAGACAAAGGGAAAATATACAAACTCCTTGCAGATAGTGCCCTGACTTTAATTTGAACCAGGGACCCAGGGCTGCAAGGTATGGTCCTGCAAGCCTTTCCACGCAAGGAGCTTGCCACTGTTTAAAATTAGTATCTACAGGTGGAGGATAAATTCTCTGTCGGGTGGTTATTTTTTAAGTAGGATTATTTGGTTCTTTTTTCTAGGTTATAAGTGAAAACTGTCATGTTTAGCTGCAGATCATTGCTCTCTTTACTGTCTGGCTTTTCTTTAGCTACTTTTGAGTATCATTACCTGTATTAAATTATATGAAGTTCTGCTAAGATAACTGTAGAAATAACAAGGGTGAACTGCCTGTTTAATTAACCACTTATGCCATGCACGGCATTATATCCACTTCAGTTCCTGCCCAGAGGTGAACGTCCACCGCTCTCTCCTGCATGGGTATTTGTCACCGCCCGTTAGAGGGGAGATCAATGAGCGACAACGCAGTTCCCATTCATTAATCTAAGTCCTCATGTCACTGATCGCCGGCATCAATGCGATTATTTATAACTTGCGAAGTAACACAGCCATGCATTATTTCCTGTTAGCGTTCTTATAGTATGCTAATAGGAAATAATTTGCGAGGACATCTTGTGGCCAAATAGTAAAATTACACCTACATTCATTTATTTTACTAAAAAGACCAATTTATACATTTAAAATTAACCCCTTGCCTCCCACCCCCTCCTATAGTTACCTTAACCCTCCTGGCGGTTTGCTAAAAAATCGCCAGGGGGCAGCAAATCTTTTTTTTTTTTTTTTTTTTTTTTTTTTCATGTAGCGAGACAAAGTCTCGCTACATGATAGCCGCTGCTCAGCGGCATCCCCCCAGCCCCTCCGATCGCGATCGGCGATCAGGAGATCCCGTTCAAAGAACGGGATCTCCTGGAGGGCTTCCCCCGTCGCCATGGCGACGGGGCGGGATGACGTCATCGACGTCGTGACGTCAAAGGGGATTCCGATCCACCCCATAGAGCTGCCTGGCACTGATTGGCCAGGCAGCGCACGGGGTCTGGGGGGGGGGGGCGGCTGCGGCGCGACGGATAGTGGCGGATCGGCGGGTAGCGGCGGCGATCAGGCACTGCACGCAGCTAGCAAAGTGCTAGCTGCGTGCAGCAAAAAAAAAATTATGCAAAACGGCCCAGCGGGGCCTGAGCGGTGCCTTCCGGCGGCATAGCCCGAGCTCAGCTCGGGCTTACCGCCAGGAAGGTTAATAAATTACATACATATATCAAGAAAAAAAAATCATAAATAATTTACTTTAGGGACTGAAATGTTTAATATGTATGTCAAAAGGGTAAATTAATGTAATTTATGAAATTATGGGCTTGTAATTAGTGATGGAAGCAAAATTGAAAAAAATGCATCTGTTTTTCCAAATATAATATTGGTGCCATACATTGTACTAGGGAAATCATTTAAACGCTTTAATAACCGGGACAAATGGGCATATAAAATGTGTGGGTTTTAATTACGGTAGCATGTATTATTTTAAAACTACAATAGCCAAAAACTGAGAAATAATGTTTTTTTATTTTTCTTATATTCCCGTTAAAATGCATTTAGGATAATATATTTCTTAACAAAATGTACCACCCAAAGAAAGCCTTATTTGTGGCGAAAAAAACAAACCTTGTTTCATTATGATACGTAATTATGAAGTTATAGGCGAATGAATAGAAGGAGCACTAAAAGGTGAAAATTGCTCTGGTACAGAAGGGGAAAAACCCCTCAGTAGTGAAGTGGTTAATATGGATGTTGAGGCTCTCAATGTACAGGAGCTCTGTTGCAGTGTCCTAAAATAGCTTCTGCAATACATGCAACATTTTTCCTGCACTGCTTACTAAAGGACTGGGAGGGGTACCCTGCACTGTGCTAGAACTTGGCTAAAAACAGTCCCATGCATCAGAGGTACATTTGCATGAGAAAGTATTCTGGAGTCATTTATATTCTTCTCATTTAATAATCTGTCACACAATCCTGGCATAAATGAGATTGCTTTTTATTTTTCTCTCAAAGGACCACTATCGCAAAAATGAAAATCATCAAATTTAAAATGCATGTAAACACATACAAATAAGAAGTATGTTTCTTGCAGAGTAATATGAGCCATACATTACTTTTCTCCTTTGTTGCTGTCACTTACAGTAGGAAGTAGAAATCTGACAGAACCAACAGGTTTTCGACTAGCCTATCTCCTCATGGGGGATTCTCAGTGTTTTCTTTATTTTCAAAAGCACGTAGTGAATGGCAGTTGCTCTGTCCAACTGCCAAAAAAGTGTGCAGAGAGCACAGAGGCTGGCCAGCTTTATAAAGAATAAGAGCCTTGCTGAGAATCCCCCATGAAGAAATGGACTAGTCCAAAACCTGTCAGTTCAGTCAGATTTCTACTAACTACTGTAAGTGACTGCAGCATAGGAGAAAAGTAATTCATGGCTCATTTTACTCTGGAAGAAAATACTTCTCATTTGTATATGTTTAAATGTATTTAAAATTTTTCGGGATAGTGGTCCTTCAACTTTGCAGAGAAAATGAACACCAACTATTCCAGAAGGTAATTCTCTAATAGTTTTTTGTTGTCTGCATTACTAGTTGACAAACATACATTTATTCTTCTTCACACAGCTGAAATGTAAAGAAAAGTGGAGTTTAAATGGCTTGGTTCAGCACCTCTTCAGTAAGCAGCTCCTGAAGGATGATTCAGTTCGTTGCAGCAGCTGGGACAGGTTTCCCCTTAGTGATGAGCAGAGGCTTTATGCTGCCTCAGATGCTTATGTGAGTACTTTTGTTTTATGTCATTTGTTAGTACAGCTCTCTCCATAGCATGCTGTTTCAAATATAATTTGAAAAAGAGTAACCTTTATATGATTTTTTTTTTTCAAGCTAAATATTCATGCTTTAATGATCCATGTTGCATCTCCATGAATCTCTTCTTGGCTCTCATCTGGCAGGGTGTACAGTTGATGTTATACAAACATACTAAGGTGTTCATACCAGCAGTGGAGCCAAGCAGTGCTAACTTATCAGCACTGCTACTGTCCACAGCTACATGCTGGCAAGGTCCCATTCAGAATAAGCCTATAGGGCCACCCAACTCCACTGCGTAAAACAAAATTTGCCAAATAGAATCAAATAGGAAGTCTCAATATAGATGTTTGGTGATTGAGTCCTCAGCCTGAGCTATGCCCTGCAGCTAGTGTGAAAGATCCCTTTCTAGTGGTGAAAACTACTTGGTGATTTGTGGATAAACCTCTGGAATAAATATATAGGGTACCCAAGAGCCATAGTAAATAGTTGTAAACTGTTTAAATAGGAACTTTAAGGGTCTTTTCACACTGAGGAAGTGCGGTATTTTTACTGCACCGCCGCGCAAAGAAAGTCTATAAGAACTTTCATACTGCGACAATACGGCGTGACATGACATAAGTGATGTTTTCACTGCATCCCCGACGCAGGTCAAGAACTACATTAACGCTGTGTCGAATTGTGGCGGTCTCCGTCGGGGCAGAAGTCAAGTTAGTCTGGCGACACGTGAATTCTTAAAAAAAAAACACCAAATGCGAAGTTGCAGCACGCATGTGCGGAAGTGTATTTAAACAATTTCACATACGCGAAGCAGGAAGTGACGGCAAGCACATGTCACGCGCGCGTCACTTCCTGCTTGGCTGGTGGCCAGACAGGGAACAACACGCAATAGCACGGTGTTCCCTGAAGGCCTGCTTTTGACGGTGTGTCGGGGGCGGGATGCAATGCTGATGCTGGTTTTTGGTGTGAAACCAGCCTAAGTGTTTGCTCACCTCCATGTAAATGACATACAGTGGTTTGCAAAAGTATCCGGCCCCCTTGAAGTTTTCAAGATTTTGTCATATAACTGCCACAAACCTGAATCCATTGTATTGAAATTCCATGTGATGGACCAATACAAAGTGGGGTGCACGTGAGAAGTGGAACGAAAATCGTACATGATTCCAAACATTTTTTTTTACAAATAACTGCAAAGTGGGGTGTGCATAATTATTCAGCCCCCTTTGGTCAGAGTGCAGTCAGTTGCCCATAGACATTGCCTGATGAGTGCTAATGACTAAATCAAGTGCACCTGTGTGTAATCTAATGTCAGTACAAATACAGCTGCTTTGTGATGGCCTCAGAGGTTGTCTAAGAGAATATTGGGAGCAACAACACCATGAAGTCCAAAGAACACACCAGACAGGTCAGGGATAAAGTTATTGAGAAATTTAAAGCATGCTTAGGCTACAAAAATATTTCCAAAGCCTTGAACATCCCACAGAGCACTGTTCAAGCGATCATACATAAATGGAAGGAGTATGGCACAACTGTAAACCTACCAAGACAAGGCTGTCCACCTAAACTCACAGGCCGATCAAGGAGAGCGCTTATCAGAAATGCAGTCAAGAGGCCCATGGTGACTCTGGGCGAGCTGCAGAGATCTACAGCTCAGGTGGAGGAATCTGTCCATAGGACAACTATTAATCATCCACTGCACAAAGTTGGCCTTTATGGAAGAGTGGCAAGAAGAAAGCCATTGTTTACAGAAAAGCATAGGAAGTCCCGTTTGCAGTTTGCCACAAGCCATGTGGGGGACACAGCAAACATGTGGAAGAAGGTGCTCTGGTCAGATGAGACCAAAATGCAAAACGCTATGTGTGGCGGAAAACGAACACTGCACATCACTCTGAACACACCATCCCCACTGTCAAATATGGTGGTGGCAGCATCATGCTCTGGGGGTGCTTCTCTTCAGCAGGGACAGGGAAGCTGGTCAAAGTTGATGGGAAGATGGATGGAGCCAAATACAGGGCTATCTTGGAAGAAAACCTCTTGGAGTCTGCAAAAGACTTGAGGCTGGGGCAGAGGTTCACCTTCCAGCAGGACAACGACCCTAAACATAAAGCCAGGGCAACAATGGTATGGTTTAAAACAAAACATATCCATGTGTTAGAATGGCCCAGTCAAAGTCCAGATCTAAATCCAATCGAGAATCTGTGGCAAGATCTGAGAACTGCTGTTCAGAAACGCTGTCCATCTAATCTAACTGAGCTGGAGCTTTTTTGCAAAGAAGAATGGGCAAGGATTTCAGTCTCTAGATGTGCAAAGCTGGTAGAGACATACCCTAAAAGACTGCAGCTGTAATTGCAGCAAAGGGTGGTTCTACAAAGTATTGACTCAGGGGGCTGAATAATTACGCACACCCCACTTTGCAGTTATTTAAAAAAAAAATGTTTGGAATAGTGTATGATTTTCGTTCCACTTCTCAAGTGTACACCACTTTGTATTGGTCTTTCACGTGGAATTCCAAAAAAATTGATTCAGGTTTGTGGCAGTAAAATGGGAAAATGTGGAAAACTTCAAGGGGGCCGAATACTTTTGCAAACCACTGTAATTGGCCAATTTTCCAAAAAGGTTATGACTCTAACAGATGTGTTTTGCAAAAAACAGCCACTTCATCAGGTAATATAAGAGTGCTGAGGGATGTATGTAGATGGACCTCGAGTCTGAGAGTTGATCTGCACCCATAACTTAACACTCTTATATTACTTTATATTACCCACAAAAAACAGTAAAAGAAGTATGGAGGCAGCCATTGCTGACCTCCTATCCCAACATTTTTTTGCCTTTTGATACATTTTAAGGTGCCATAAAGTATTAACATCTGGTATTATTTAAATTGAGATGAAACTCCATATTAACTGAAAAAAAATCTTATTTAGCTTGCACATCCTGTTGTTTTTAGTGTCTACTGTTAGATCTAGGAGAAATATGATATGAAAAAAAGAAAATATTTCTTCTGGTTTCCATCTTAACTGTTGCCCTGTTATGTAAAAAAAAAAAAAAAGACATCACTTCTGCCCCAACCAACCCCCCCCCCCCCCTCTTTTTTTTTTTTTTTTGCAACTTAGCTCCGTGTCAATCACAATCCCATTGGCACTACACAGTTCCGGCATGTAGGAAAATGCACAAAGACCAGGTAACGGGGGGAAAAAGTGTGAGATATATAGGGGCCTATAAAAAGTGGTCCACATGGGGAGGGGTTACAACCCTCTTTAATGCCTAATTGCTTTGTGTGTTGTTTATTTATTTTTCTGTAAGCAATTTTTAAAATCAGTATTAACATTTTGTTAAAGGGGTCAGCAAGGACAGCCTGCTTATATTTATTAAAAATAGGCATAAACAAGCATATTTAAAATACGCATACAATATGCCCTCATCGAAAGAATGGCCTTGGTGTGTGGTCACCATAAGTATGATCACTTGCATTTGCGAATCAATATCCTGACTGTTATCATAGAATATTACACTATTCAACCACTATCAATATTGCTTATTTCTATGTTTTTGAGTAAATGTATTTGCTACCATTATTACACTATTACTATCATTTTATAGCTCCAGTGGTTTACACACTGCTGAATGAATTAGTAAGGGATGTAGATGATAAACCCTAGAGACAAACAATCATGCAGGCATGACACTGGGCACCCTACCCCATCTTATTTAAAGGGACACTACGGCGAAAAATTTTAAAATTTCAAATATATGCAGACATAACCAAATAAGAAGTAAGTTTTTTTTTCCAGAGTAAAATGAGCCATAAATTACTTTTCTCCTATGTTGCAGTAGGTAGTACAAATCTGAGTGACAGGTTTTGTACAAGTCCATCTCTTCATGGGGGATTCTCAGCAAGGCTTTTATTCTTTATAAAGATATTCCCAAAAAGGATTTAAACAATGGTGCTGGCCAGCCTCCCTGCTCGCTACACAGTTTTTTGGCAGTTGGACAGAGCAACTGCCATTCACTAAGTGCTTTTGAAAATAAATAAATCAATCCCTGAGACTCCCCTATGGAGAGATAGACTAGTCCAAAACCTGTCGCTTCTGTTAGATTTCTAGTACCTAGTGTAAGTGACAGCAACATAGGAGAAAAGTAATTTATGGCTCATTTTGCTCTGGAAAAAAATGTACTTCGTATTTGTATACGTTTGCACATATTTTAATTTTACAATTTTTCGCCATAGTGCCCCTTTAAGTGTTTGTGGTGGTAAAAATGGAAGATATGTTTATGAAGGAGTAACGCACTGCTGGATGGTAGTTAGTTGTTAGGGTAGAGAGGAATGCAGGTAGGAAAGTTCAACTCCAAAAATGTAACTTCCTGTGCTTTTACATTTGCTGGGAAGGTAGGAAGTATTAAGTGATACAAATTGTATAAATGCGCAAAGAGAGCAGATTGTCTTGAATTAGATAAGCTGCCTGAGTAAACTAAACGTATAATAACAGGTATATCTGGTTATATGTATACTCAGCAAGTATAGTGCAGAGAATGGCTGGCCACATTCTGACCATTTTACTACTGATTCTGTTTAAACTGACTTTGAGTAAAGGTCAAATTTTAGTTAAAAAGAAATTAATGTATTAGATCAATTTTTGAACTCTTTTTGTTACTTTTCAGGCCAGTCTTCTAATTTATGAAAAACTACAGAGCATGGATGAAAAAGAGAGAGAATCTTTCTGTATTTCTAAAGGTAAATTCAGCTGAAAGGAGAATTGGGTAAATTCTCTGTTGGGCATTGATGAAACAATTACATATGTAATTTATGCTTATGTAACATGGTTTACCTCTTAATAATCATCAGTGAAAAAAAATGCTCAGTTTCTTGTTTCTAGCCAACATTCTTAATATCTAGGAATGAGTTCTTGAATAATAGTGCTTGGCTTACAGATCCGTTGATTGAGAACCAGTAGAATAGATGGGTTCTGCCTGGGAAAACTGGTGAATCTTTAACACAGCAGGAGTTTTCAAGAAACCATGATGTGGGCATAATGGGGCTATTGTAGTGTTTTTTTTTTTTTGTTTTTTTTAAAGTCAATTAAAACAGGAGCAAGTTACTCAATATAACGGGTATACCTTGAGGATTACTTTATTTGATACATCATGATTTTCTTTTCATAAGGATTACTACTATTTAAAGGTAACCTTCTGGGATAGATATGGAGACTGCTCTCTGTATGCTTTTACAAAAATGCTGCCATCTGTACTTTCAGTAAATCCAGGATGAGTTTGCAGGTCAGATGTTTTGGCGTTAGACCCTGTTCAGACTATGTGCGTTCCTAGCTGTTTTTTGAGGGAATGCGTATGGGTACAATATACACATAGAAACGCCTATCAATGCTTTCCAATAGCCTCGTTCACATGTATGCGTATGAGACGCATGCGTTTCTCAACCGCATTACTGCATGCAGTTCTGCCCGTCACGCACAGAAACGGACGCAATGAAAGTCTATGGATGCGTATCAAAAAACGTGTACTATTGCGTTTTAGCGTACGTTTCTCTCTGCGGTTCCCATAATTTTTTTTTCACCGGGTCACGTGTGTGTGCAAAACGCAATAGAGAACGCATTGGAACGCAAGAAAAATACGTGCATTTTTAGACTTGCGTTACTTTGAATTTATACGCATTCTACAAACGCTGACAGTCTGAACAGGGACTTACTCTGGCTCCAGACTTGTCCTAGATGTGTGACTGAGAAATTTGTGAAGCCAAGGCCACAAAAACTGGAGAATGGGCATATGTTAAAAGTAGGAAGGAAAGAAAGACTGTGAAGATAATGTACCTGTCACCACCCTCAATAAAAATAAATAAATAAAAAATCCCTGAAAAGGACAAAGCATCTCCAGGGAGATGGTGGAAAAAAACTAATGGTTTTGATAGGCGATTTTGTATCTAAATTCTGTAAATAAACAGATCACTGTTTTCATTCGTCTATAGCTACATACATATTCACTTGGTAAAATATAGTGTGCTTTTTATGTTGGCTTAGAACAAGCTTCTGATCAATATTGCAGTATGCTCTTTTTACTGATTTTGCTGATCTAGTAAAACAAAATGTAATTTCCAGCTATGTTGACATTGCAAAAAATGCCAGTAACAGCTTTCCATTCGAACACATTGCTTTCTGATGTTATTACCACTTCCTTAGAGATATAGTAATGACTTTGCAGGGATGTTGAGCTTCAAGGATGTTCAGTCTTCAAGGGTTGATGTCCTCAAACATTTTTGGCACATCTCAAATTAATTGATGGGATTGAATCAGGAAAGGTGTAGTTCATCAACTAGAGTTCTACACCAGTGCTTTAGAGGGCCATGTAATGGTCGTTTGAACCCTGTATGAGCAGTGGCAGTTGCTTTAAAGTATATGTTTATCCTTCCTGCCAGTATGGATGAACTTGACTTGTCCATGTAAAATTAGGTAAAAACAGTATGGACAAGTCGTCCAGCACTTCTAAGGTAGGGTTCCGGGGTTTTTTTTTTTTGCATGCATTTTCACACAAAAATCTGTGTTTACATTTGAATTTCAGTATGCTCGGGAAACCTTCATGCACAAATTCACACACGAACACAAATTTTAAAGAGAAAGAAGCATGCGGAAAACTGCCAAAAAAAGTGGGGAAATTGTGGCCTGGCAGAAAAGGAATATTAATTTACATTTACTTTTTTTTTTTTTTTTTTACATGAATTTGTGTTTGAAACGTCTATTATACTCAAAATGTATACCTAACCCTTGCTTGACACATTTTGGTAAGTTACAGGCAAGAATTTCATGAAAATTAATTGTACAAGTTTTTGCACAGAAATCTAGCTGAAATTGAACTCGAATGTTGAAGCAGAGATTATTAATTATTGGATTTATATAGCGCCAACATATTACGCAGCGCTCTACAATACATAAGATTGCAGACAATGATAACAGGGGTGATTGATAACACAATACAGGTAATAAGCAATATGATACAACACAATACAGGTAATAAGCCATAAGATAAACTACACAATACAGGTAATAATACTATGCCAGATCATACACTGGAGGGGTAGTCCCAATAATACAAGTTCACTTTATTCTGGATAGAATGCACAATTAAGGATGATACACAAGGAGAGAGGGCTCTGCCAAAGGCTTACAATCTAGAGGGAGGGGTTGTGACACAAAAGGAGGGGGGATAGATGAAGACATTCTCGGCAGAGAGAGATAGAACAGCGTTGAAGTGGGGTAGGCCTCCTTGAAGAGGTGAGTTTTGAGGGCTTCTTTGAAGGTATTGAAGGCGAGGGCAAGCCTGATGGGCAGTGAGAGAGAGTTCCACAGGATGGGGGCAGCTTTAGTGAAGTCCTGTAGTCATGCATGGGAGTGTGAGATGCATGGGTGGTTTGGAGGAGCGAAGTGAGAGACCAGATGTGTACATATCTGGCCAGGTCAGAGATGTAGGTCGGGTAGGATTTGTGTATAGATTTGTAAGCCAAACATAGGATCTTGAAGCTGATTCTGAAGTGGACTGGAAGCCAGCGAAGGGATTTGAATAGGAGAGTCTTGGAGAGATCAGCACAAACCGTTGTTTTTCCCCCCATGCAACCCATATAAAGCTCAGTGGTCCGCAAATAATCCTGCATCAACTTTGAACTAATTGCATCTTATTAACCACGTCTAGGTGCAACATCTGTATTCTGACCACTACAGATTACCTTTTACTATGGAACAGAGTAGGGGTGAAACTAGAATGTATGAGGTCCCCCTGCTGAAAAGATAGTAAAGCATTTTATGAAACTCTGTTAGATTGGGTGGTGGGAGGAGCGGGTCTGTAGAATATGTAAGCTAGCTGCAGACATATGCCAGTGCAGACCATAGATTAATTTCACGATTCTCTTGGGCCAGGCTGTTAGGACAGTTTATCATTCTGCTTCACAAAACAAAGACAGTATATGCAGAAAAGTGTTATTTTTGTAGATAGGACTTCAGACCTTGTTCTTCTACTTTGTAAACCTGAACTAGTCATAAAACTAAAATTCTCCAGTACAGGATGTCTCTGCTGAATGATGTGACATGTCGGATACACAAGTCCTGCCCGACCTACATCTCTGACCTGGCCAGCAGATACACATCTGGTCCCCCAGGGCTCTGTTCTGGGCCCCCTACTGTTCTCAATTTACATCTCCTCTATTGGCAAAGTCATCTCCTCCCTGGGCTTCAAATACCACCTATATGCCGATGATACCCAAATCTATCTCCACACCCCCGATCTCTCCCCCTCCACTATAGACCAGGTCTCCTCCTGCCTATCAACCATCTCCTCCTGGATGTCAGCTAGGTTCCTGAAGCTTAACCTGGATAAAACTGAACTCATAATTTTCCCGCCCTGCTCTGCACCAACCCTCCCAGATATTCACATCACTATCAACAGCACTACCATCCGCCCAACCTCCCAGGCTCGCTGCCTGGGCGTCACCCTAGACTCTGCCCTCTCCTTCAGCCAACACATCCAAAATGTTACCAGAACCTGCAACTTCCACCTTCGTAACATCTTCAAAATCCGCCCCTTTCTGAACCCAGACACTACCAAGCTTCTCATCCATGCCCTCATCATCTCCCGCCTTGACTACTGCAATGCCGTACTATCTGGTCTCCCCTTAAAACGCATTGAACCCCTTTAATCAGTCATGAATGCAGCAGCTAGACTCATCAGACTTTCCCACTACTATGCTTCCTCTTCTCCCCTCTGCGAAGCCCTACACTGGCTCCCTATCAGCTTCAGGATCTGTTTTAAGGTTTTGTGCCTTACCTACAAATCTGTGTACAAGACCTGCCCAACCTACATTTCTGAGTTCGTCAACAGATATATACCTGCCCGTCCCCTTCGGTCCTCCAATGATCTCCGCCTGACCTCCCCACGCATTTCTCATTCCCATGCACGCTTACAAGACTTCTCAAGAGCTGCCCCCACCTTATGGAACTCCCTTCCACTCCCCCTCAGACTCGCTCCTTCCTTCAAGCAAGCCCTCAAAAAACATTTCTTTAAAATAGCCTAGCTTATGTGTCCCCCCCACCCTTTAGATTGTAAGCCTTGGCAGGGCCTCCCCCCTCCCTTAGTGTGTCCGTCTTAATTTTACTACCCCAGCAATTACACCCTTCTTGTGGACTAACTCGTACTTGTTTTGCCGGGTTTCTGTAAACCGCATTTTATACCTTGATTGTATGTATAACCTTGTTCTATGTTGTATAACCGTTTGCTACCTCTCTGTCTGTCACCCCTTGTTGCAATGTATGTATCCCTATTTATTGTCCAGCACTGCGTAATATGTTGGCGCTGTATAAATACAATAAATAATAATAATAATAATAATAATGTATAAGTGGAGGACAGTTATACATTAGTCCTATCTAAAGAAATATTTTATTTGAGATTTAAATGGCTGAAAGGGTGTTGAGGCAAGGTAGAATATCGCAGTCCAACAAGCAATCGGAGACCACAATTCAGTACTGCTGGAGAGGCATTTTTTTTTGGGGGGGGGGGGGGGTTGTAGGCCGCAATAGTGTTATAAGATAGAATTGTGTAATCCCTAGATACCAGAATTAAGCAGCTGGGTTACCCAAATACCAGAGTTTAATATGTCCCCAGATACATAAATTAGGAAGCCATGGTCCCCTAGATTTTAGAATAAGTAGCCATGTGCCTCAAAATTAAATAGTCACATGCTTCCAGATAAAAAAATAACATTTTTCCATGCCTCCAGGTAAAATAATTAAGTAGTCCCATGCCTCCAGATAATATTTTTTGGGGGAGAGCATGTGACTACTTAATGAATTAAGTAGTCACAAGCATCCAGATAAAATAATTGTGTCAAGATAAAATAATTAAATAGCCTAGTGTGCCCTATATATATTAATTTAATAGCCACGTCCCCCAGATAACATAATTAATCTGATTTGAGGTCTGACTGGAATGCACGGGACAAGCATGGCATCCATGGTCCTGTGGCGCCTCTGTTACAAGCTACGCCTGCTCCCCTGTAGATATGCCACTGTTCCCTGTAAGGATTGGGACTTAATCCTGCGGGTAAGAGTTTGCGGCCAAGTGTTGTACAAGACTCATTGCTGGGCTACTTCAGAACGATACGTTCTTTCACTAGAATGTGTGATTTTTTTTTTTTTTGTACCGACTCTACATCGGCCCCTGCTAAATATAGTCTAGTGTTTGTACGAGGGTTAAAGATAATCATGGCCATCCTGTGAGGTTACATTTTGGCTGTAGCTTCTCGGAGGGTTTTCTCTGGATGAAACAACTGGAGCCAAATAGTGGGAATTAATTTTACTGGTATGTTTTGTTTTTTTAAGCCATATAGCCATGAAACTATATATAACCATGAAGGGCTTATTCTTTTCAAGAAAATGTATGTCTGACGAGGCAGACATGTCTCCTTTTGCAAAAAAATTCCCTGTACTGTGATACTGTTGTCTCACAGAGCCCATCACCCACACCTATAAAGGCCTGATGACAAAGAAAGCAAATGGGACCGTCTTTAGTCACACTTACACTGCAAAAATGTCTTCAGTATTCCCCCCAGAATTTTTTTTCCAGCCACATGGCATGAAAAAGTAGCTGGGTGCGGAGCAAGGGAGAAATGCAGGTCCAACGCAACTCTGCTTACAGCATAGGAGGAGCATGAAGAGGCGAGCCGATGACAGCCAGGTGCTCACCAAAATTAGCCGGGTGTAGCACCCGGCTAAAAGAGCCAGGGAGAGCACTGATCTTATACTGCAAGCTCTTAATAGAGAGGTTTCTAATTGAAAGTCTAGTCTCTTGGTAAACTTTATTTCCATTTCACAGTGAAATTTCAGTATCCTAGTGTCAGTGCCCCACAAACCATTTTCATAATTTGTTAAAAATTACTTTTCCATTTGAGTGTGCAGCCAACTGTGAGCTTCCAAAACTTATAGCGACCACAAACGGCACTTATTTTAAAGCCTCGAATCTGTGCGTGGTTGGTACTATAGGGCTCTGGGTACTATAGGGCTCTGGTCCCCACACTGACAACTTATGTAGTTTGCCGGCCTGTTATAGCTGGCAGTGTGTAGAGCTGAGCTCAAGAAATTGCTGATTTCTCCTCATAAAAGAAATATCAGTTTAAAAGATTGGGCTGATTTTGTGTTTTATTTTAGTCCTGCTTTTATTTTGTATGTGATCTTATGATCCTTTTTGTTTTACAGATGCTAATATGGCCTCATCTGAAATGAAGACAAAACTGAAAGCTTTGGCAGAGGAGTGCCTCCATTTAGTGGAACTTGTCCCATGTGACTTTGGAAACTGTGAAAAGGCACAAAGGTACCTTTTCATACTATAAACATTTTGATAATTTCAGTGTAAAGTAAAATTGTTGAATAAAAGTCATTATAGTTTTGTCCTTTTTAAGAAACAATGTGCCCTTCAGGAAGACTTCTGCTTTATGTATTTGGCAGTATACTGTATATAACTAGTTTAACAGTAATCATCTTCATTACAGGATTAAGTGCAATATATTTTCTGAAATGTGTCAAATTCTGTTAAATATTTATAATTTCAGGACTTTCTGAGGACTAAATCTTTTTTTATTCCTGATAAGTGAGGACATTCTTTATAAATGATTGCACTTAAAGGACAACTGAAGCAAGAGGCATATGGAGGCTGCCATATTTATTTCCTTTTAAGCAATAGCAGTTGCCTGGCTATCCTGTTGATCCTCTGCCTCTAATACTTTCAGCCATAGACCCTGAACAAGCATATGCAGATCAGGTGTGTCTGACATTATAGTCAGATCTGAGAAGGTTAGCTGCATGCTTGTTTCTGGTGTTCAAACACTAATGCAGCCAAATAGATCAGCAGGGCTGCCAGGCAGATAAATATGGCAGCTTCCATATTCTTCTCACTTCAGTTGTCCTTTTAATAATCATTTTGCCAGAGTAGAGTCCATCAATACAGTAGAATACACTGTTGATTTCTATCACTTGAAAGTGAGGCGCAAAAGTTGTCACTTTTGATTTCATTAATTTGAAAATATCTTCACAGAGCTGATGATCTTCTCACAAACCTTGCTAATGGTCTGGAGGATGTCCGAAGCATCATTTTAGAGGTTGGGAAACAACAGGAGAGCAATGAAGAAACTGTTTGCAAAGACTCACCAGAAGGCAGTGATGAAGCTAAAATGAGTCTCTTTGATAAAAAAGTAAAGCTTAAAAGTAAAAATAACACAAAACAGGAACCAGATGATGTTCCTAACATAGAATGTGATGCTCAGCCCAACAGAAACGTGGACCAAGACTTCTACATGACTCTGGGCATCACTGAAGATGAATTGAACATGGTGGAAGCTGTGGTGGAAATGAACAGTAAAATAATCAATTCTAATAAGGTGCTTTTTTTTTTTTTTTTTTTTTTTTGCTACACTATCAAGCAATTGAATGAGGAGACCATTTCCTTTCTATGCTGCCATATGTTTTTTTGTTTTGTTTTTTTAGATCTTTGTTTGAAGCTGGTAAGCTACATTAAAAATACAAGCTTATTAACCTAAAATTGGTAGACATTCTATTTATAAACATGGCAGGAAATATGTCACTAGTGCTCAGCACATATCTTTGCAGGTATAACTTTCACACCTTTAGGTGGGAAGTACTATTTAAGTATTCAAGTCTATTCGATTGCATAGAAAGTTGCAAAATGCAGTGACACACTCATTTCTGCACTGCCTCTTGCTTCTCCCCCCCCCCCCCCCTCCTCCATAGAACAGTATTGTACTGCTCTCATTCCCACACTGTTGCCCCAACAGTAACGCAACAATCATTAACCCCTTCCGTACCAGCATTCTGTTTGTAATGAGCTTACCTTCCTGCAGCAAGTCCCTCGGCGTCTCCCGCAGCATCTCCAGCGGTACTCGCTCGCGTGGTCTGTCGGCCTCCAGTGGCAACCCCGGCACCCCTGCGACAGTGAATCAGCGCAAGCGCCTGCGCAGTACACTTAGACGGATGCTCGCGGGGCAGAGCAGCCTTTACAGGCTGAGGAGGCGTATCTGAGGTGATGTCAGCTGTGAGATCATCAGCTGACATTTTCTGGTAGGAGGTGCTGTCAATTCCGGGGGCGGGCTTACATTTTGTATTTTGGATACTTAAGGCCAGAGCATTCACTTGCTCACTGGCCTTGATACTAATCAGTTCGCTGGTTCTTGTCCCTTAGCTAGTGAGAGTTTGAGAGCTACATTTCATATAGTGTGCATCAGCACGATATATATGTACTCTAGTCAATCAGTATTGTATTATTTGTAATATTGTATATTGATCTGTGTACCGACTTTTGCCTGCCTATTTGACCTCGTATCTACCTAGCTCTTTTGTACTACTGCCATCTGATATCTGTGACTGATCTTTGCCTGCCTACTGACCTCGTATCTGCCTAGCCTCTTTGTACTACTGCCATCTGATTTCTGTGTATGACTCAGCCTGTCTCTGACTTCGCTACTGTTTGATCCTCCCAATACGACTGACATCTGACTTACCGTATGTGTATGACTCTGCCTGTTATTTGACTTTGATTCTGCCTAGCCCTTCTGTACTTCTGTCATTTGCTCACGAGTACAACCTCGGCCTGTCTGACTACGCTTTTCTCACTAGTACTGTGATTTGCACTTTTTACATCAGATCTCTTCACGTATCAGCGTGATACTGTTCTAGTTTAGAAAAACTGTCGCTTACCAACACTGACACACTGCTACTGCCCTTCATGCTGAAATCCTGTCTCTGTAGCCCCCTCGCTCTGCCATCCCTGTGACGGCAGAGCTCCCTGAGCCTGTCAGGAGCTGATTTCATTGGCTTTTGACCCTGTCATCAATGTGATTGGCTCACAATGATCTCGGGGCCAAGAGCCAATGAAATCGGCTCCTGACCGGCTTTGGGAGCTCTGCCATCATACCAACGGCAGAGCGAGGGGGATGCAACGGTGAGAGAGCAGCGCAATCGGCGGAAGGCCAGTGAATACTCCAAAGTGTAGTGGCATACTTATTTTGGCTACATATATATTTAGTTTCAATCAGTTTTATTGAAGATAGCAAAATAGTTACAAACAATCCCAAAAGGGATAAGGAACATAATAACAAAGATTCAAACAATTGGTGAACATAATTCAGCCTAAAATAGCCCCTCCAGGAATATGTTGGAAGAGAAATCTAGATACACATAAAAAACATTTCGTTATAATTACAGCATATTGATCTGACTGAAAAAGCCCTGTCCATTAGATCAGGATGGCCTAAAGTCCAAAAAGAGTTGAGGTCTGGGACATGCTGGAAAGCGACATCTGAAGTTTACATGTTCTAAACCAATTATTGTGCAATAGTTATTGCTAGCAATTAGTGGACAGGTCAGCAACCTAAGCCAGGAAAATCCTAGCTTTTACCCTTCCTGTTCCACTTAAAGGAGAGCCAGTGTTGGAGTCTTGTAGGATAGGTTTAGTTAGCAGCGGTGGGATTATATATCAGTATAGTTATGTGGAGGAGGTGAAGGAAGGAACTGAAGTGAAAGAAGATGACTAATTATGTTAAGTAGGGATGGGAGGTATGGGTCAACCAAGGACAGGGGGAAAAGACAAGTTATTAAATGTAGCCCCACAGGTCATGAGATCAACTAAAGTATATAGCATAGTGAAGGCCCCTATTGTCTGCATACTGTATCCAGGGATCTCACATCTTTTGGAAGTGGTCTACTCTGTCCGTAGAGATAGCTAGCATTCTCTCATAGACCATTAGTTGGTGAATTCTATTAATAAGGGGTCTAATTGGTAGGGCCGGAGACTTCCAATTGGCAGCTAAATATGATTTGGCTCCCATAGTGATATATTGAACTAATTTATGGGCCTGGTGGGTAAAATGTAGAGGCTTGTGACCCAAAAGTAAGATTGCTGGATCCAGTCCTGTCGTGAGTGAGGTAACTTTGTGGATTAATGTTGTAACTTTATTCCAAAAGGAGGAGACTAGTGGGCACGTCCACCATATATGGGAGAAAGTGCCAGTTCCACCACAGCCCCTAAAGCATAACGAGGAGGGGTTTAAGTTGGCCTTATGAAGGCAATATGGGGTAATGTAGGCCCTATGAAAAACTTTGATATTTGTCTCTATTAGGGAATAGTATAAGCTTCCCTTTGTGAGAGTAGTGAAGCACTCCAGCCAGTCCTCTTGGTCGAGGGAAACCCGAAATTCCGTGGTCCAAAAATTTTTAATCTGCTCAATTCCTGAGGAACTATTCTCTAAAATAGTGGCATAAAGTTGAGAAATAAGTCCCCCTTGTAAGGGTGAATTAGCTACCCAGGTTTCAAAATAGGTTCTCTGAGTGGTGTAGCCTCGGGGGATGATTGATCTAAAAAAATGAAGAATTTGGGTAATTTGATAAGAGTATTTCAGTGGGAGTTCTGCTTTCTCCAGGACCTCTCGGCAGGTGAGTAATCTACCACCTGACCAAAAAGCTGATAAGTTTGTCATATTTTTTTGAGAGGTCCAGGAGAAATCTTGAAGATAACCCGGGGGAAAGTCGGGGTTCCCTAGTAGTGAAGTTAATGATGAGGGACTGGAGGAAAGCCTCAAGTGTTCCCTAGATCTTTTCCACAACTGAAGTGTTAAGAAAGTTGAGGGGAGGACCTGCTTAGAAAAAGATGACCAGGGAGTCGAGGACCAAACCAAGGACTGTAGCTTATATGGATCACACATGGATGCCTCCAAATCCACCCACAATGGAGCTCTAGGTCCTGCAAAGATAGGGGCAACCTGGGCCAACTGAGCTGCCCTATAGTAGCCAAATAAATTTGGGAGCAAGAGGCCACCCTTAGCCCTGGGTTGAAACATGTTGGCACGTTGAACCCTGGGCCTCTTATTCGCCCAGACAAAGCTAAAGATATCCAATTGAAGCCTATGGAGGTCAGATTTTTTAACCCGACAGGGGAGGGTCCTAAATAAGTACAATATCTTTGGTAATAAGGTCATGCGGACCGAGTTTATTCTCCCCAGCCAAGAGATCGAATAGTGATGCCATTCCTTCAGCAAACCTCGCAAACTAGGAATCATTGGGCCATAATTGTATTTAAACAGGTCGGAGTATGAGCTTGTGATCTTCACACCTAAGTATTTTATGTAATGTTCGCAGTACTGTAGGTTATATTCGGCAGCCAACAGTTTAGCCTGATGTTTAGAGTAATTGCAAGCTAACATCTCAGACTTCTTTAAATTGAGGCGTAGTCCTGAAACGTTGCCAAATGCATCCATAAGTTGAAATGTAGATGGAAGAGAAATCTGAGGTTCTGAGATTGTTAAAGCTAAATCATCAGCAAAAAAGGCGGACTTATACTCTGTCTTTCCCACTACATACCCCTTAATTTCGGGTGTTTTCCTAATCATTAAGGCTAGAGGCTCTATCGCAAGGGCGAAAAGAGCTGGGGAAAGTGGGCATCCCTGCCTAGTTCCTCTTGTTATAGGTATCGGGATTTGGGTTGGGGATGGAATTTTAAGCGTTGCTGAGGGAAGTGAGTAGAGAACCTGTATGGCTGAGAGAAAGTCACCTCTAATCCCAAATTTTTGGAGTGCAGCTAGCATATAAGGCCATTGAAGGCTGTCAAAAGCCTTTTCAATATCTAAGGCCACTACTGCTAATTTATTAGAATGTAAATTTGCATGAGTAATGATATCGATGATTCTGCGGACATTGTCCGTGGCCTGGCGAGATGGGACAAAGCCCACTTGGTCCCTATGGACCATATCTGGAAGAAGTATATTGAGCCTAGCTACAAGAACTGAGGTAAGGAGCTTATAATCGATGTTGAGCAAAGATATAGGCCTATAATTTTTAGGCGACAGTGGGTCCTGACTATCTTTGGGGATGACTGCTATCTGAGCAGCCAAAAACTCAGGAAGGGTATTGTGTCCTTTCATAATGGAGCCATACAGTCTCTTCAGGTAAGGTACTAGTAAATATTTAAACTTTTTGTAGTATAGGCCAGAAAATCCATCAGGACCTGGGGCCTTCCCAGATTTAAGTTTTTTTATGGCCTCTAAAATTTCCTCTTCTGAAATAACAGAGTTGAGGAGTTTTCTAGAGTTGTCTGTTAAGTAGGGGAGATTGACGCCAGATAAGAAAGCAGAGGCTTCCTCCTCTGTGGGTATCTGAGATGGATTATAAAGCTTATGATAGAAGGTATGGAATGTGTTATATATTAGGGTAGGATCAGTGGTCTCCCTACCAGATTCCATTCTTACTTTATGTACTCTATTTATTTGTTGTTGAGCTCTTAACTTAATGGCAAGCCATTTATCTGGTTTGTTTAGATATTTGTGGAATTTGGATCTAGTCCACCTAAATTGTTTTTCAGTCAGGTTTGAGAGGACTATATCTAGCTGAAGCTTAGTATCAGATACCAATTTGCAAAGATAGGGTGTAGGAGAGGTCTGAAATTCTCTATTTAAGCGATTTAACTTTGTTTCCAAATTATATTGAATTTCTGTACGTTTGCGTTTTTGCTGGGAGGTTAATTTAATTATTTCACCTCGCACAGAAGCCTTGTGGGCACACCAAAGGACATCTGGCTTTATGTCTGGGGAATCATTCAACCTAAAATAGTCCGAAAGATGCTCAGAGATTCGGTTTATATTAGAAGAATCATAAAGAAAAGCTTCATTGAGCCTCCAGGTTCTAGCAAAGCGTAGAGAAATAGTATCTTCAAACGCAGCCAAGACAAAATCATGGTCTGACCAGGGAACTGGTATATGTCTTACAAAAATTAAATTAGATAGGTTTGCTGAGGTTGTGAGAATGGCATCAATACGCAAGTGGGTTCTGTGCTGAGGAGAATAATATGTATAGCCTCGATTAGTTCCATTAAATTCTCTCCAAGTATCTGATAAGGCTAACAGCTTAATATAATGATTTAATTTAGATCTCTGTACCTTAGTCAGTCTATCCCCAGAATGACTAGATGAGTCTAATAAGCAATTGAAGAGTAAGTTAAAGTCTCCTGACCAGAAGATAGTTCTCAAATCAAGAGAGAGAATCTTCTGAGCACAAGCAATAAATGATTGTACTGGATTTGCTGGATGGGCATATAAGTTGACAATTCCTACTGTTTCAGAGTGCAATTTGCCCACAAGAATGAGGAAGGTTCCAGAGCCATCTCTATATGTTTCTGTTATTTGGATAGGGCAAGAGTTATGGATTAAAGTAGCAACTCCTTTAACTTTTTTATTAGGTGAAGAAGATAAATAGCATCTCTTATATTGAGAATGGAGAAATTTAGGATAGGAGGCTTCGGTAAAGTGAGTCTCCTGCAGTGCTATGATATCAGGCTTGTGGCGTAGATAGCTCTGGAAAGCCTTCCCCCTCTTAGAGGGGATGTTAAATCCTCTCACATTGTGAGAAAGTATCTTAACCATTATGATTCATATAAAGCATGCTCAGGTATTCCTCTAAACAATCCAGCTGGTGACCCCCTTTCTCCCACCTTCCCACCCTCACCCTCCTACCACCTAGTAAATACAGTACAGTAAACCCCAAACAGTAGTATTTTTCCTTCATACCTAGAATATAAGCAAGGACACATATAGGCACATGGAGATCCAAATCTCCTTCATGGGTTAGGGGAGCTGGACAGCCCAAAGGGGTGACCAGATCAGCCAACCACATTTTCAGGGAGCAACAAAAAGACGTAACTAGGTGGATAACCACAATAAACTCGTGAAAAACGTTCTGAGATTAACGGCTAGAAGCTAAAGAGTAGTGGTGCCAACATGGTGCACCACCAAAAAAAGAGCAAAAATAAAGAAGATTCCCGGCTAAGGATAAGTACCATAGTTAGCTCTATAAGAAAAAGAGTCTGCATAAATTCCGTTAGGACAAATAAAAAATCAGTCTCAGGTATTCTGCGATGTTGAAGGAAGGTCAGGAGCCTGTCGTTCTCTGAGCCTCTTTCTATTCTTTACCTCGGACCAGGCTCTGGACGGTTTCGGGTCCCGTGGAGGGAGAGGGGGGTCAGGTGCAAGTGGTAGATCAAAGCCGCAGATAGTAAAGGCCTTCCTAGCCTCCTCCAGAGATCTGCATACATGAGCTCTATTGTTAAAATGAAACTGGAGGGCAAAGGGGAACCCCCATCTATATCGGAGGCTTTCTCTGGAGAGGATCTCTGTGTAGGGCCTCATTTCTCTGCGTCTGGCGAGAGTAAGGGGTGAGAGATCGGCAAAGAGCTTAACTGACTCAGAGAGGCCAGGAAGAGTGTCCAAGTCTCGGGCCGCCAGTAATACAGCATCCCTGGTTTCCTCATGTAGGAACTTTAAGATAATGTCTTTTGGGAGATCCGTATTCCGCGGTTTATTAAAGGCTCTGTGTATGCGGACAATATGGAAATCTTCCTGGGGTTTCTGTGGCAGGAGGTCTGTGAATAGCTTCATAGCCATATTCTTAAGATCAGTGATATCCTCCGAAACTCCCCTGATTCTAATGTTGGCTCTACGCGACCTATTTTCAAGATCTTCCATCTTGAGTTCCATCGTGTCTATTTTAATATCCTGGGCATCTATCCTGGCCTTGTCCGCCTCCCTCGCGTCTGCCAAATCATCTGACTGCTTCTCAAGATGATCCACCCTCTCGCCTATTTCATCTATCTTGGCTGAGAGATCACTCACCGCTGCAGACAGTTCCTTTCGAAACATCGATTTAATATTCTTGTAGAGCTGGTCCAGGTTAATTTCCTCCGTCAGCGAGGCCTGCGAGCCAGTCGGGGAGCTTGGATTTAGGTTCTCTGCAGTAGCTTTCTTAGGGGCGGACGCCATCTTGGAAACGCGTGATGGCGTCTGACTAGGCCCAAACAGCTCCGGTATAGTGGTCTGGGACACAAGAGGCTTTAGGCCAGACTTCGTGCTCCTGGTCGTCCTCCCGGACATCTAGGACATTGGACAGAGGAAAGCCGGGATTCTATAGCGAAGGTTAGCCAGTGAAAAGCTGGGTTATCTCACCCGGCGAGACGGAGCTCAGCAACGCTGCATCCGCTCGCTACGACGTCGCGCATGCGCCCCCGGCTACATATATATTTGGCTGCACTTGGGGACCAGGTGGGGTTAATGACTGCAATACTTTTGCAATGCAGCTGTTAATACCTCCTGTTCCTCAGATGCAGCCAATAACCCCTCCAGTTCCCCTAGTGCAGTTGTTTTTTAAGGTTTACTGGGCCAACTTATATTTGAGTTAGTAAAGAATTTCAGCTTCAGAATGTCAAATATTGGGCTCAACTTGTACATGAGTCAATTTCTCCTCCTCCTCCTCCTCCAATGGTGCTACAGCCCAATTTGAGCCTTGGCCTCCTGTAGTTTTCTGCCCATCCATCTCGGTCTATTGCTGCCTGTTTCCAGTTGCATATCTTAAACAGTTCTTTGGCATCTTTGTCAACTTCATCTGCCCATCTCTTTCTAGGTCTTCCAGTTGGTCTCCGTCCATCCATGCTCCTTGTAAAGATTCTTTTTGGGATCCTATGGTCTTCCATTCTAACCACATGTCCTGCCCATCTCAACCGTTGCATCCTAATATGGTCTGATAGTGGGAGATCTTTATATAGTGTATATATAGCTCATAGTTGTATTTAATTCTCAATACACCATTCTCGGGGGGGGCATAGACTTTGCGTCATATCTTCTTTTCAAAAGCATCCATTTTGCTTGCTAGGTTTTGAGTAAGTTCATCCATGTTTCACACCCGTAGGGAATTATAGGCCTGATTATGGCCTTTGTTGTTCCTTTGGATATCCTGTGAGTGAAAGATGTGTAATAGGGCAAAGCATGCTCTGTTGGCTTGAGTTATTCTTCCATGGATTTCTGCTGTTTCACTTGCTTCATTGTCTAGGTTGACTCCCAGATATTTAAAATGTTTTACAGATTCTAGATGGTCACTTATTATTATGTTCTGTGGTGGTCCTCTCTCTCTTGACTGTCTTAGAAATATTGTCTTAGCAGTATTTATTATCAAGCCTACCTCCTTGGCCTGATTATTTAGATTGATATAGGTTTCTCTTACCGTTGCCATTGTTATGCCCATTATGTTGATATCATCTGCATAAGCTGTTATCTGTACAGATTTGTTTATTAGAATATTTTTGGATTTGTCATTTTTCTGATGATGTACTCTAGGGCCACATTAAACAGTGCTGGGGCCAGCCTGTCTCCTAGTTTTAGACCTTGCATGATTTTGAAAGGGTCCGTCAGTTGATTTTCTATCCATACGTATGCTTGTATTGTTGAGTCAACTCATAGTCGATGATATATGCTATATATTCCAAATTTAAGATTTGAAAACCACTTAATGAAGAGAATACCACTCAAATATTTGATTGTGAATTGTAATACTAACTTATTTCTTCTCATAACAGAAATGCACTGGAATGGATTATGATATTCACCATAGTCCTAAGATTGAGAGTGATGACGAACTTGAAAGTGAAATGCTTAAGGTATAAATGATCATCCTGCTTTCTATATTTTTATTATTATTTGGAAATCTTGTAGTTTGTAATAAATGTACAACTATATATTACGGCTGGTGTTACCCTTGTATGTTTACACAGGCTACCATATACTCAGTTACTAATCAATTTAATTATAAACCAAGCTTTCTATCTTTCACTGTAGAGAATATGTAAAAATTGTTGCCTTTATGAACCTCTCCTACCGACACACTGAAAAATCATCAGTAGTGGGCTACTGCGCATACATGGTGTAGTCAGCGTGCCTCCTCCATCGTACACGCATGCACAGTAGCCCGTGACAGCTCCAGTGGGCAGGCTTTTGTAAGGGGCACAGGAAACCAAGGGACCTGTACGGCCACAGAGCCTGTAATGACGGCTGTGGACACCTGTAATGACTGCTGCTTCTAGCAATCGGATGCAATTGCTAGGGCAACAGTTTGGGAACCCATCGCTGTGCTGTTGTTTAGCAATGCATCTGTACAGCACTGGGGTCCACAAACTGTGCACACTAGCAATTGCATCCAATCGCTACAGACACACAGGCTGGTGATAAAAAATTTTTTACCCCCCCCCAAAAAACCAAACCTGTATCACTTTGATGACATAAATAATAAAAAGTTATTGCTGGATCAATAACAACATAGCTGAAGTTACAAAATTGTCAGGAACGTACATGTTAAAAAAACACAGTAATGCCAAGTCGTTAAAGTGGACCTGAACTCTTGCACAGGACACAAGTAAAACAGAGAGAAGAGAGTCTGTTTTTAGAGAGAAGAGCCTGTCTAATTTCCCCTCATCTGTAAGTAATCACAAGTGTATTTTGAGCTCTCGGATCAGCACAGAAATTCGGCAGTCTCAGTGGAAACATCGAATATATAGCCACAGGTTGGTTAACCCTTTCTCTGCTTCCCCAAAACCAGCTAGACACATTGCAGATTTATTGCAGGAGTTCTGTAAGCTGTACCAAAGAAATGTTTTTCTTCAAAGCAAACCTGAAGCGAAAATAAACTTGTGAGATTAATGAACTGTATGTGTAGTACAGCTAAGAAATAGAACATTAGTAGTAAAGTAAAGAGAGCGCTGTAAAAACAACGCAGATTTGGGAGCAGCCGGCACCACCATAGGCTGTAATAGAAATTATGGCTATAGCGGCACTCAGTGAGTAATTTGGGCACCATCAAAAGACGGAGCACAAATTACTACAAAAACACTAATTCATCCGCCAGCAATAGTTGGAAGCCAAATTAAATCTTTCTCCCACTATCCATGGCGGCCTGGAGGGGGAATAGTAACTAACGCTGCTAGGACTGGTGCAGGAGCAGGGTTAGCAATTTATCAGCTTTACCCTGCACCCAAATTTCCTGGCATCGGTTTCTTAGGTCAAACCCTTTCATTCCAGCGCAGGAGATTTGGACGCAGGCGGCGCCACCACAGGCCGTAATAGGTATTACGGCTATAGCGGTGCACAGCGCCGTCAGAAGACGGAGCTAAAGTTACTTATAAAACACTATAATTTGGCCTCCAGCAATTGCTGGAAGCCGAATTATTTCATTCCCCACCATCCCATGGTGGCCTAGAGGGAGAATAGTATTTAAAATCAATGGGAATTTGTGCAGGAGCAGGGTAAGCCATACCGGCTGTATCCTGCGCCCAAGTCTCCCGGGGGTGATTCCTCTTGTATGCTCAGGTACGCAAGAAAAGAGTCTAATATTGTTTACCAGCACAGGAAGAGTTAAAGAAAAAATTCAGTTATCTCTGCAAAAAATCTTCTCTGAGCTATTTGACCCAACTGGGTCGAATACAGTCCTGCTTTCTGAAGCACTTAAACAACCAAGAGACAGCTTGAGATAAAGTTTTACTGCAGATTACCCAGCAAGCTCATGGTGAACCAAAACTCCTAGAAGTGTAAGGAGTTACAAAGGACCAAAAATCCCTCTTACTAAAATGTTATACAAAACAGAAGTTTGCCTTCCTTAAAACAGAAGGTTTATTAGCGATTAAGTGCAAAGTCATTATTTCTGCGTTGTTTTATAGCTTAAAAGATCGAGTGCAGTTACTGTGGCAGTATGATGCAATGTTATAAAAAAAAAAAAAAAAGCTATATAACTGAAAATGAGACTTTCTTCTTTGCTACTAATGTTCAAGATTCAACCCCCCCCCCCCCTACTTACCTGGGGCTTCCTCCAGCTCCTTGCACCTGACATGTCCCACGCCGCAGCTCCGCTCTTAGCCACCGGCCCGGGGTCTCCGCCGGTGCAGAGGCAGACCTCCTCTAGTGCGCCTGTGCGAGCACCGCTGTCAATCAAGTCCAGGAGGTCGAAATCGCACTCTGCACTGGCCCCCAGGCTGGCGGCTGAGCACGGAGCTGCAGCATGGGACATGTCAGCTGCAAGAGGCTGGAGGAAGCCCCGGGTAAGTAGAGGGGGGGTTGCCTCATGACTCCTTATCAGTGAGGGTCACACTGTAGTCACTTCCTGTCTGAGTCAGGACTGAGTCAGCAACTTACATACCTGATATTTAACTCTTTCAGACAGAGAAAGAAAAAAAGGAACACAGCATAGTTATTTGTGTGCTTGGCACTGTACATACACATGTCTATCACATCATGTCACATGTCACTTCGGGTATCCTTTAGGGCCCTTTTCCACCTGCAATCGCTAGCGTTCATGCTGAACGCTAGCGATTGCTGAATCGCAAAACCGGCGATTCCCCCGACGTTTGCGGCCGCGATTTTGCTATGCTATGCACTGCATAGCAAAATCGCGGCAATTATCGCTCCGCCGCGCGTTCGCGTTCCCGACAAAAGCGAATCGCGGTAGTGGAAATGACCTACCGCGATTCCTATGTTAAAAAGCAAACCGTAGCGATTGTAAAATCGCTAGCGGTTTGCGGTTTTGCGATTCAGCCAGCGCAAACGCGCTGGTGGAAAAGGGCCCTAAAAGGTTATTATGCTGTTGCTTATCTGTTAGGGCATAGAGGAAGTTTTGAGGTCAGGATCACTTTATAATTTAGGACACTTTTATTTGTTTGTTTGTTTTCCTTTCATGCACTGTGTCTATTTAAGCAGACCAGGTTATTTTCACTAGAATATAAGCAGATATTTTTACTCTTCTATGCTTTCATTTTCTAATATAGATTTAAATAAAGCAGGGTTAATTGAGGCCTATTTAGTAGTAACCACCTTTCTTGTTAAATATTACAGTCCTTAGATGATCTGGATAACAGCCCAGAACGTGATCTGGAAACAAAATTGGTCTCAACAAGCTGTAAATATGTTAGTAATGTTGCGGATGATGATGAAGATGAAGGTATTGAAGAAGAGGAAGATGACGACTGGGGTAAGGACTTTAAGATTGAATGTCTTTATGATACTGTATGTTCTAAGTAAAGTTTAATACATAAAGTTTTCTTCATACCAGTACTGAAAACTAAAATGTGACTAGTATTAATAAATCAGTTTATGTCATTAATCTAGAAGTTTTAGACACTGACACATTCATGCATATCCTGCTGTTGCTATTTTCTTGTATTGCTTTGTGGAAGTGGGCATATGAAGATCCTTTGCATGTACTGGTAATTTCTTTCAGTGGCTGCCTGTTTTTCTGTGCAGCATTTGGCATGTGTATTGCTATTTATACAGATCAGGCGGATGACTGTTGATATTGGCAGCTCTGGAAAGCCTGCAAGAACGCCCCCAGTGGTCGTTCTGAGCAGGGAATCCCTCTCCTCCCATTACCCCCTGGAATGGCAACAATTATTGACACTAATTTCGGGGGACTATAGCATGGCGGGGGGGGGGGGGGGGGGGGGGGGTCACAGAGCGGTGTGGGGTACACACAGAGGCATGTCATGAGGCACAGAAAATGCCTCTGTGTCCCATCTCCTCACCCCACCACCTCAAGTTCTCTTTAATCAACTTATGCCTTACACAGCATTGCCACTCTTTGCAGGTTTTTTTTTATAGGTCTGTTTTATTGAGATCCATAATGAAGGTACAGAACATAATATGGGATTCCAACAGTTTACAACACAGTAAAAAGTATAACCTTTACTGCCCCCCCCCCCCCCCCCCCCCCCAAAGAGGCTTGGTTCTAAATTATATCAACATGCAGTATTGCCATAGGCTTGCTTACAGGATGTAACTACAACACCCTCAGTATTGCAATAAGGGGATAACAAGCGACAAACCCAACACATTCATATAACCAAATGGCTAATAAATGATAAAACAATGAACAGTGCATGGCAGAAAAAAAATCTCATATTTCATATACTTCACCCTCTAATCCAGAGGGATAGTCAGTCCCTCAGCCCTGAACTAAACTCTCAAGCTGCACAGGTTATCCAACTTGTGTATATGTAGAGTTAAGCCATGCAGACCACATTCTGTCAAACTTTGGAAATGAGCCCCTATGTTGATTAATAGCTTTTCTATATGCAGGCACCATATCAACTGCTCTAATCCAGTCTGAGCAGGAGGGGACTGTGGCTGCAATCTAGCATTTAGTAAGTTGCAGGTGTGTAGGGTTATAAAAGAACACCCTGGAGGGAAAATGCACAGAGACAACAGGAGCCAAATGATGCAGTATGTCACAACAGTGGTAAAATGATGAAGATTTAAATTGTGATACTCACAAAGGAAGGTTGCAGACAGGCAACTGTCCACTATAGGCAGATGGAGATGCACAAACCCGACTCCACTCGGGTGTCCAATTGGCTGGATGCGGTCGCTCTCTTTGTAAAAAAAAAACTCTCTAGATGGTTGTGGGGGTGGTAAAAACAATCAAAATCAAATGGAACACCCCTCCAGAAGAAAACTACAATGGAAAACGTGCGAGGCGCCTTACCTCAATGAAGACAAACTCGTATAATAAACAAACTTTAATTTGCACTGGCAACGCACCTTGTGGGTCCGCATCCACTTCCCCAGGCCAAATACAGTGCCAAAGTAGTAATAAGCCTAAGCAGAAGGTGCCTTAGTTGTTTATAACACAATTTAATAAGTTACTTACGTGCCAGATGCAATACTTCAATCACAAATTACTTTTCATGTTTTGCTGCAACTGTACCTTAGAATAAATTCAATAAACAAGTCACGTTGCATGCTAGAGGACAGCTCATATAATCATTTAAGAATTTTATGGACTGTAGCCAGTATGTATTCACCATAGGGCAGGACTAGAGATCATGTGGAAAAAGGTACCATGGATTGCATGACACTTTGGGCAAATATCATCCAACTGTGCTCTAAATTGTGCCAGGCGTACCGGCATGAATAATGCACTGTATATCATATAGAGAAAGAACAATCCTGGTTGATGGAGAGAGACCCTGATTACACTAGTCAATGTATCATCCCACTCGTCATTTGGCGCATTACCCACCTCCCTGTCCCCAGTGCCGGCTCCAGCTTCAGATTTTTGGGGGGGCTCAAAGGGGGCACGAGGTCTGGCAGGGGGGGGGGATTTGCGCCGCGGCGAAAAATTGGGCGTGGTCATGTCGTGTGGGCGGGGCTAACTGTAATGTAGTTGTACCAGCTAACGTAGTTACATGGAAAAAAAAATGAAGTAAACACACATAATGACAGGTTGCTTTTCACCAGTAAATGCACATTAGAATCAGCTTTTCAGCAGTTAATGCACGTCATGACAGACAGCGTTTCCCCATTAAATGCACATAAGAGACAGCTTTTCACCAGTTAATGCACATAATGACAGACTGCGTTTCTGCAGTAAATGCACATAAGAGCCTGCTTTTCACCAGTTAATGCATGTAGTGACAGACAGTTTCCCCATTAAATGCACATAAGAGACAGCTTTTCACCAGTTAATTCACATAATGACAGACTGCGTTTCCGCAGTAAATGCACATAAGGGACAGCTTTTCACCAGTTAATGCACATAATGACAGACTGCGTTTCCGCAGTAAATGCACATAAGGGACAACTTTTCACCAGTTCATGCACATAATGACAGACAGCATTTCCCCAGTAAATGCACATAAGAGACAGCTTTTCACCAGTTAATGCACATAATGACAGACAGCCTCTCACCAGTAAATGCCCATAAGAGACAGCTTTTCACCAGTAAATGCACATAAGAGACAGATTTTCACCAGCTAACGCACGTAATGACAGACAGCGTTTCCCCAGTAAATGCATGTAATGAGAGACAGCGTTTCACCAGTTAATGCACATAATGACAGACAGCCAGTGTCCCCAGTATATGTAGTCAGGCTAGTGATGGTGGGCTGGGGGCCCCAGGGCACCTCAGGCCTGGCTGGTGGTGGGCTGGAGGCCTGAGACCTGGCTGGTGGTGGTGGGCTGGGGGCCCCAGGGCAGCTAAGGCCTGGCTGGTGGTGGTGGGCTGGAACACCTCAGGGCAGCGCAGGCCTGGCTGGTGGTGGTGGGCTGGGGGCCGCAGGGCAGCTTAGGCCTGGCTGGTGGTGGTGGACTGGTGCACCTCAGGGCAGCTCAGGCCTGGCTGGTGGTGGTCGGATGGGGGGGCCACAGGGCAGCTCAGGCCTGGCTGGTGGTGGTCGGATGGGGGGCCCCAGAGCAGTTAAGGCCTGGCTGGTGGTGGTCGGATGGGGGGCCCCAGGGCAGCTCAGGCCTGGCTGGCTGGTGGGATGGAGGGCCCCAGGGCAGCTCAGGCCTGCCGGGAAGGCCTCAGGCCTGGCTGGTGGGATGGGGGGCCCAGGGCACCTCAGGCCTGGCTGGTGGTGGTGGGATTGGGGTCCCAGGGTAGCTCAGGCCTGGTGGGAAGGCCTCAGGCCTGGCTGGTGGTGGTGGGATGGGGGGCCCAGGGCACCTCAGGCCTGGCTGCTGGTGGTGGGATTGGGGTCCCAGGGCAGCTCCGGCCTGGTGGGAAGGCCTCAGGCCTGGCTGGTGGGATGGGGGGCCCCAGCCCCCAGGGCAGCTCAGGCCTGGCTGCTGGTGGTGGTGGGATGGGGGGCCCCAGGGCAGCTCAGGCCTGGCTGGTAATGGTGGGATGGGGGGCCCCAGGGCAGCTCAGGCCTGGCTGGTGGACTGGTAGGTGGGCTGGGGCCCCAGAGTCAGGCCTGGGGGTTGTTGGTGGTGGTGCTGCTGGTGCTAGGCTCAGGAGGCCTAGGGGGGCTGGGGCAGAAAGACAATTTGGCAGTTGACTGGCTGGAGAGGACAGCCACCGCCCACCGCACCCACCTTGTCGGAGTTCCGACTTAGTTCCAAGTCCTGCTGGCTAGCCTGGCTGTCAGCTCCAGAGTCCAGCCCCGTGCGTGCGCTGCCGCTGTCCTTGTGTCGGTGCCTGGGTGTCACACTGTCACACACTGCGTGACTAGTCCGCAGAGAGAGTCTGACTCTGTGACGCAGACACTCTCATGTCGGCGGCAACTAGCTGGCTGCGCGGCGGGCAAATGTCACGTGACGCCGGACGTTGTCACGTGACAAACTTTTATAACGCCGCTATACGCGGCGCCGGCGAGACGCCACCACCACGTTACCCCTGGGGCGGGCCGCTCTGCGTGAGCCTGCGCCCGGCCCAGGGACAGAACAGAAGCGGACATGTCGGCCGGCCAGGGTGGGTGGGTCCGTGGGACTGATCGCTGCTGGGGTGGGTGCCAGGCCAGCCCAAGCCCTTGCCCAGTCGCCCTCCTCCCAGAGTCCCAGACTCCAGGCATCCCTCGGCTCCACTCACTGCAGTGCAGCCAGAGAGTGACGAGCCAGGTCGGGTCGGACACAGCCGGCGGGGGGGCTTTGAGGGGGGCTAATGAGTTGCCAGCTGGGCCTTAAGCCTGGGTAAGCCCCAGCGTGGTGCCGCCACTGCCTGTCCCAATACGCCTTTTGTTAATTCACTCAATGGATAGCCATAGGAATACCCATTGCACTGTACAAGGCTGTGATTAACTGCCTAGATTACGCACCCTCAAAACATTTGAGGAGCATTGCAAACGGACTAGAGGAGCATTGGAAACGGACTATACACTGCATGTTTCGATCTCAGAAACGTGGAAAAGGCTGCATGAGACAGTGTGAACTCAGTAGTTAGTTGTGAGATCGACTTTAAAGCGGATCCGAGATGAAAAACGAACTAGAACAAGTAACTTGTCTATATATCTTATCTAAAGTTTAGATGGTTTACACAGCAAAGCTAGCTGCAAACAGTTTTAATAGAATATGATTATTTATTCCTGTGATACAATGACAGCAGCCATGTTGTTTGTAAACATTACCTAGAGGCAGACTTATCTGTATCTTGAGCCATCAGCCTAATCCCCCCCCCCCCCCACTCCTCCTCCCTCCTCCCCTCTGCCTCTGAAATCAATGGCTAGTAAGACCTCCCCCTCCTCCTGCCCAGACTGAGCTCCCATGAGCCCTTGCTACTGCCAAGGCTCTCTGAACCTGTGGGCGTGGCTTATTTAGTTTTATAGGGAATTTGAGTATTAAAACAAAAACAAAAAGTATTTGGCTTGAGGAATGCCCTATAAACAATAGGAAAGGAACACAATTATGCAATGTGTAAAAGTTCACCTCGGATCCACTTTGAGGAGCTATTGTTAAAAAGCTAATGCAGGAAAAGGAGGCCCTTATCTACCCATCAATGAACAGTTCTGATAGAGACATGATGTCCCTTAAAGGGAACCTAAACTGAGAAGGATATGGATTTTTCCTTTAAAAATAATCCCAGTTGCCTGACTCTCTTGCTGATCCTGAGTCTCTAATACTTTTAGCCACATCCCCTCAACATGCATGCTGATCAGGTGCTCTGACTGAAGTCAGGGCCAGTGCACACCAAAACGCTAGCGTAATCACAAAACGCTCATCTCTTTTAGAAGTGATTTTTCTAGTGATTCTAGGCATGTGCCTAGCAACTTTTTATTTAAATCTAGTGATTTTGGGAGCATTTTGGTGTAGATTTTCTATTTTAAAGAAAGTAGAGCTGCAAGTTTACTTGTTTTGTATAAAAAAAGCCTGAAAAATCTCTCTGTTTTAGCACTTTTTAGAGTGATTTTCTGCTTTCCTAAACTTAACATTGAGGCTGAGTCGCCTCAGAAAAGCGCAGAAATGCTGCAGGACTTGCGTTTGGGAGAAAATCACATCGCTCTGGTGTAATCCATCCCATTCAAATACATTAGCCAAGCAATTTTCAAAGCGCTAGCGTTTTTGAAAGTGCTCAGAAGCGCTCTTGGTGTGCACTAGATTAGCTGCATGCTTGTTTCAGGTGTGTAATTCAGCCACTGCTGCAGCCAAAGAGATCAGCAGGACTGCCAAGTAACTGGTATTGCTTAACCTTTTCTCAAACCGCCTAATGCCGATAGAGGTCTGGAAGGTGGCAGCCCCAGAACCGTAGAACGCCAAAAGGCGTCAAGAGTGGTGGACGGCGGGAATCATGCATCCCCGCTTGAGTGACAGAGCGGAGCTCCGTCAACATCGACAGTCTACCAGCAGTGATCTGACTGAAAAAAAAAGAAACCGCTATTTCTTTTGTTTGTACAGCTCTGTGATCGCTGTGACCTAATGCAGTGTTACTCGCCTGGAGGGTCAAAACAAAGGATTGCTCTCATAGGCTGATGCCTCTGAGAGACGATCCTGATGATTGGCTGTCGGGGGGAGGGTGAAAAAAAAATCAATTTTATCAAACAATAACAATTTCTAAATAAAAAAAAAAAAAAATACCACTGCCTGCAGCAGTGACCAGAGCTTTCGGGTGGTGTGTGTGTGTGGGGGGGGGGGGGGGGGGGTCCATTTGTGTGCGCAGTTGTATAGCTCTGCAGCGAGCTTTTAAAGAGTTGCAGAACTCTAAATTGTAAAATATTGCCTGATGACTGGTGGGTGGGTGGGTGGGGGTGGGGCGGCTGGGAAGCCTGTGGTCCTTAAGTGGTGAAAAGGAAACATCCATATTTCTCTCAATTAGGGTTCACTTTAAGGCCCGGTTCACATTAGCGGTTGTTTGCCAAACGGACCGGATGACCTGACCGGATCCGGACCGGATCCGGATCGGAACCGTACGGTTCTGATCCGGATCCGATCCGGATCCGGTCAGGTTGCATCAGGTGGTAATCAGGATGCGATCCGGATCCGTTTGGCAAAGTTAACGTAAAAAAAAAAAAAAATGTTGGGGTCTGGGAGGTCAGCAGAAGGGGGACCTGTGGAATCAGGCCCTCTGCTGTTTAGCACTCACCTCCACCTCCGACATGCTGCCAACATCCTGCCAACACCTCCAGCTCGTGCTGCTCCACTCCAAAATGCTTGCCCATGTGTCCCCAGCCAATATCGCCGCAAAAATCCGCATAGGAAGTGGGGTAGAACATCCGGATTTCTCAGCCAGTGTGTTGTGCGGCCTCCGGTTCCCATTTGTTTGTATTGGCCGGATGGTGCAGTCCGGCTCCGCCCCGGATATGGCTGCCGGAGGGGCCGGATGAAAAAATAGCGCATGTTGGAACGGAGGCCGGAGTCCGGATCCGGCCCGGATCCGGTCCGGCTCCGGTTCTGCAGAACGGACCCATGTGAACGGACGCATAGGCTTTAATTGCTATGCCGTGCGTCCGTTCCGTCCGTTCTGCAGGCGGTGCGGCTCCGGCACGGCGATTCCGGAGGGCCACCGCAAGTGTGAACCGGGCCTTAAAGGTGTACATTTACATGTATCTTCTAGTCGGAAAAATTTGTGCGCACAGTCCCAAACCTTAAACATTTGCTTCATCATGGGCAGGAGTGAGCTAAAACCAGCGACGCCTCTCTCTCTTAATAGTATTATAGAATGGGTCAGGATTTGTAATAGAGAGTTCAGAGTAGGGAAACCCTTGTAAGGCCTCCTTTCTGTTTCAAAAACCAACATATAAATGTGATAATTGAGGTACCAGATAATATATGTAGAAATGTGGCTCTGCAGTTCCACCCAACTCCTTGGGATGTTGCAGAAAAGCTAAGGATAGCCTATGCCTCTCTTTAGCCTTGATCTGGTTAAGTGGGAATGTAACTTAGCAAACACAGAGGAATGCAGAAAAATAGGGGAATGTCGGGAAACATATAGGACTTTCAGGAGCAGAATGATTTTGAATAAGTTGGCTTGTCTGGCGTTTAGAGGTAGTTTTTTTTCTCTCTTTAATTTAGTTATTGTTATTATTATCTAAGGGGGTGGGGTGGAAAAACTAGGTGGGGCTGTGGAATAAATATTCAGTAGAGAGTTACTATGTGGTAGGGGGTGGGTAAGCCATCTTAAAGATGTGGGTTTTGAGGGCTTGCTTGAATGTGTTGAAGGAGGGAGCAAGTCTGATGGGCGGTGGAAGGGCGTTCTAGAGGGTGGGGGCGGCTCTTGAGAAATCCTGCAGGTGCGCATGGGAGTGGGAAATGCTTGGGGGCGGTAAGGCAAAGGTCATCGGAGGATCGGAGGGAGCGACCTGGTGTATACTTGTGAACAAGCTCCGAGATGTAGGTAGGGCAGGTTTTGTGCACAGATTTATATGCCAGGCATAGAATCATGGAACTTATCCTGAAATTGAAAGAGAGCCAGTGCAGGGATTTACAGAGGGGAGATGTGGATGCGAAGCGGTGCGAAAAATGGATGAGTCTTGCAGCCGCGTACATAACTGATTGAAGAGGGGCAATGCGTTTCAAGGGGAGGCCAGAAAGGAGGGAGTTACAGTAATCAAGGCGGGAGATGAGGGCATGGATGAGCAGCTTGGTCGTGTCCGTGATTAAGAAGGGGCGAATCTTGGAGATATTATGGAGGTGTAAATTGCAGGCTCTGGTGACGTTTTGGATGTGGGGATGAAGGAGAAGTCAGAGTTCAAGATGACACTCAGACAGCGGGCCTGGGAGATAGGGCGAGTGGTTGTGTTGTCGATTTATGAGGTGGAAATCTGGGAAGGGTGCGGCAGCATGGGGTGGAAAGATCAGGAGCTCAGTTTTGTCTAGGTTAAGCTTCAGGAACCTAGCCAACATCCAGGAGGAAATTTTTGAGAGACATGAGGAGACCTTGTTCATGGTGGTGGATAAGATATCGGGGGTAAAGAGGTAAATCTGAGTATTGTCCGCATAAAGGTGGTATTTGAAGCCCAGGGAGGAGATACGTTTGCCAATTGAGGAAGTGTATATGAAGAACAGAAGGGGGCCCAGAACAGAGCCCTGGGGGATCCTGACTGAGAGGGGGCAGGGGTTGAGGAGGAGCCATTGAAGGAAGTTTTTAAAGGAGCGATTGAATAGGTAGAAGGAGATCTAGGCCAAGGCGAGATCATGGATGCCCATGGACTGTAGTGATTAACGGAGGAGGGGGTGGTCTACAGTATCAAATGCAGAGGAAAGGTCAGAGAGGAGCAGGATGGAATTACTGCCTTTGGCCCTGGCAAAGGTAAGGTCCTTGACCACCTTGGCGAGGGCTGTTTTAGTTGAGTGTACAGGTTGGAATCCAGACTGTAGGGGGTTTAAGGGATAGGACAATAAAGGTTAAAAGGTTTAAGGGATAGGACAATAAGGAAAGGGAAGCTGTGTATGAGGTGGTAGAAATGGTGGTCAGGGAGCGATTTGTCCTAGGTAGGAGAGTATGCTTGCCTGAAAAGGTGAGTTTTCAGATTGTGCCTAAAAAGAGTGAGTGTGAGTGAGTGGCATATGTGTTGTTGGAGAGTGTTCCAGAGGAGGGAGAGGATCGAGAGAAGTCTTCTAAGCGGGAGTGAGAGGAGGTGACCAGAGAAGCAGATTGGAGAATATTATCAGAGTGGAGATTGCGTGTAGGATGTTATCTGGAGATATGTTGATTTAGATAGGAAGGAGCTAGGTTGTTGAGAGCTTTGTAGGTGAGAGTAAGGATTTTAAATTGTATCCTTTGTGTAATTGGCAGCCAGTGAAGGGACTGACAGAGGAGGACTGAGCTGGAGAAGTGGGAGGAGAGTCATGCAGCAGAGTTCATGATGGTCTGTAGCAGGCTAAATGGTTGCCTGAGGTCGCAGAGCAGAGAGTTGCAGTAGTCTAGTCGTGAAATAATCAGGCCATGCACCAGAAGTTTGGTAGTGTCCAGATGCAGGAGATGTTTTTTTAGGTGGAGGCGACAAGAGGATAGTTTTTCAATGTGTGGTTTGAATAAGAGACTAGTCTCCAGTATTACACCTATGCAGCGAACGTGGGGGACAGGTGTTATGGAAGTGTCATCAACAGAAATAGTGATGTCAGGCAGCGGCACTGAATTGTGAGTTGGGAAGATTAACATTTCAGTCTTGTCCATATTGAGTTTTAGAAAACGGGAGGACATGAAGGAGGCGATTGCATTGAGACAGTCAGGGATTACGAGCTTTTTAAAGTTTCAAAGTCAGGTGCTGAAATGTAGATCTGGCTGGGTATTGTCAGCGTATAGGTAATATTGAAAGCCAAAGAACTGATGAGCTGACCAAGACTATATGTATAGATGGTGAAAAGGAGAGGATGGAGGACTCAGCCTCGGGAACTCCAACAGTGAGGGGACGTGGGGAGGAGGAGGTGCCGGAGTGAGCGACTCTGAAGGTTCTATGAGAGGTAGGAGGAAATCCAGGAGAGAGCAAGGAGAGGGTGATCCACTGTGTCAAAAGTGAAAGAGAGGTCTAGATTAGTATAGAGTAGAGGCCTTTAGATTTAGCAGTTGCCAGGTCATTTTTACTTTGTGTAGGGCAGTTTGGGTTGAGTGGCTGGGGCAGAATCCAGATTGGAGTTCATCAAACAGAGAATTAGCAGTGAGGTGACGGACTAAGTCAGTGATGTGGCGCGCAAGTAGTTTAGAAGAAAAGGGAAGGAGAGAAATAGGGAGGTTGGACAGGGAAGAGGGGTCAAGAGAAGGTTTTTTGAGTATAGTCGTTATAAGGGCTTGTTTGAGTGAGGATGGAACAATGTCTTTGGTGAGAGAAAGGTTGAAGAGGGAGATTAAGGCAGGTGAGATGGTAGAAGATAAGTGAGTAATGAGGTGAGAGGACATGGGGTGGAGGGGGCATGTCATGGGACGTGATTTAGAGATGAGAGAGGACACAGTGGGCCATATGCAATTGCCTTTTTCTCATGAGTTTTCTCCTAGGTGATATTTTAACAACTTGTCATAAGATGCCTTTTAAGCCACCAGCAAGCAAGAAAATACTCAAACTACATTTGATAGTACTTTTTCACCAACATTTGGGTACATTTGCAATAGTAAAATGCTAAAAAGTAGGTTTAAAGAGAAGCTGAAAATTATCTCCTAGGAGATAACTCAGGTGTAAAAGACAATTGCATATGGCCCAGTGAGTTCAGATAATGGTGAGAACTTTATTAGGGAGGATGTGAGGTTTGGGGTATGTATGGAAAGAGGAGGCTGTTGGTTAAAGCTTTTTTGGATGTTGGTGATTTTATCACTTAGAGGAACTGTCACAAAAATCTTAAAATTTAACACACATACAAATAGGAAGTACATGTTTCCCAGAGTAAAATGAGCCATACATTTATTTTCTCCTATGTTGTTGTCACTTACAGTAAGTAGTAAAAATCTGACATTACCGACAGATTTTGGACTAGCCCATCTTTTCATGGGGGGTTCTCAGGGTTTTCTTTATTTTAAAAAGCACTTTGTGAATGGCAGTTGCTCCGTCCAACTGGCAAAATAGTGTACAGCGAGCAGGGAGGCTGGCCAGCATCTTTTGTATTAATAATTTTCAGGGAATGTCTTTATAAGAATAAGGGCCATGCTGAGAATCCCCCATGAAGAGATGGACTAGCCCAAAGCCTGTCAGTAATGTCAGATTTCTACTACTTACTGTAAGTGACAGCAACATGGGAGAAAAGTAATTTATGGCTCATTTTACTCTGAGAGAAAATGTACTTCTTATTTGTATGTGTTTTACATATTAAGATTTTCGCGTCAGTTCCTCTTTAAAGGGACTCCGAGCAGTGAAGAAACTATGGAAAGATGCATATCATTTTAAAGCTCTCTTTCTCCTCTTTCCAATGATATATAAACCGCCGCCCTACGCCTTTTAGTTTTCACTATTTTCGCGATTGAAATTGCCGCTGCCGCGATGTCAATCGCGAAAATAGAGAAAACTAAAAGGCGTAGGGCGACGAATTAGGTGTCGCCAGAAAGAGGAAAAAGAGAGCTTTAAAATATCCATCTTTCCATAGTTACATTGGATTACACAGGGCGACTTTTTCCTAAAGTCAGCAGCTCCATTCTGCTGAATGGAGCTGCTGACACTGGGGAAAGTGTCGTCCTGTGTAATACAAGTAGCAGATTCGATCAGAATGATCTAATCGTCTTAAAATCGATGGGAAAAATTGATGTGTTTGGACACCTTTACTGACTGGAGAGAAACTGCTTGCATACCTAAATAATAATCTAAACCATTATAATGAGATAAAGAAGAAGAAAAGGAGAACAGCCTAGTTCTATACAAGAATGGCACTGAACATACACTTTTATCTCTTGTCAGTTTAAGTACGCTTTAAACTTTAGTACAACTGTATTGAATAGTACATGCTTTAACAATAAACAGTTATTTATTGTGGTGTTTGAAGTCTTATTTCACCTATGTTTATGCAGATCCATATATTTCTGAACCAAATGCTGAACAGGTAGCTTGCCTGAAGACATATTTTGGTCATTCAAGTTTCAAACCGTAAGTAGGCATACAGTAGTGATATTTAAAGTTTTCATCTACTAGCATCTGTCATTGTATCACAAATATGGATGGTTAATGCAATGCTCCTAATTTTAAGTTGTTGCAAAATGTTTACAATGTGGTGCAGGCTACAGTTGGACCAGTCATGTACAGTCACTGCTGCATACAAGTGGTCCATTTCCAAGCTGCATGAAGTTGCATAAAATTACCATAAACTCGGTATCATCTTGGAATTATTAGCATCTCATTGGCCATCCCTAATCATGAATAAGTATGCAGTTTGATTTGATAATATTGAATTACCACAATATGGATTAAATAGAACTCGACCCAAAACCTTTTGTTTTCTTTGAAGTAAAGTGTGATCGTTAAAACCTCTGTTGGGTTTTTTTTATTGTTGTTTGTGTCCCCAGTGAAATGGCTTGTGCGCACTTCCCTTGGCAGTGCCTATAATAATTTAGGATTAAGAAAGGGAAAATCTGTCTGGTTGTTGCAACGGTCTTTGTCAGTTGTGCGAAGAAGTTCTAATTGTTCCCTGCTTTGGCTACAAAAATGTGCTTTTTACTGCTCTCCGTGCCCCAGTTGAAAAGTTTATCCTCATTTCCTTTTGGAAAGTGACAACCACCTACAGATAAAGAAAATACAATTCTCTTTACCAGGAGCAATATTAAAGAAAATAAACTATCCCTCAGGCAGCGTTCATAGTTGTCTTTTTATACTATGAATTTGAAATTGAAACCAATGTAAGTCAAAGCTAACTTAAAGGTTTTAAAAAAAATCATTAGATACTTACCACTGTAGAGAGAAACCTCTGTATCCACCAGAGGCTTCCCCAATCTCCACAACTCTTCCACTGTCTGCTGGTATTCTCTTCCTCTTCCGTGCCACGCTCCCCTTCGTGTACACGTGTGGCTGCACTGCACAGGTGTCAGTAGGGTCCGCACCATCGCAGTAGCACAGAGCTGCTCATGCACGGAAGAAGAAGCGGAGCATGACCAGCTCCATGCTACCACATAGGCTGTACTTTACGCCTGCACAGTGCGGCCACAGTTGTACCACATAGGCTGTACTTTACGCCTGCACAGTGCGGCCACAGTTGTACACAGAGGGGACTGTGGCCATGAGCACACTATTCGACAATGATGTTAAACATTTTCAGGGGGGCGCAGTGGAGAATCTTCTGATTGCGGAAGCCTCTGGACCATCCAGAGGTTTTCCCCCTACTGTGGTAAGCATATATCTTCTTTTTTTATTTAAATCGCTTGAGGTACTTTTTAAAGTGTACCAGTGACAAAATAAAAAGAAAAAAAATCATACATACCTGGGGTTCCTCCAGCCTCATCGATCCCTCGTGTATATATATATGTGTGTGTGTGTGTGTATATGTATGTATGTATATATATATATATATATATGTATATATATGTATGTATGTGTATATGTATGTATATGTGTATATATATATGTATATGTGTATATATATATATACATGTGTATATATATATATATGTATGTATATGTGTATATATATATGTATATGTGTATATATATATATATACATGTGTATATATATATATGTATATGTGTATATATATATATATATATATATATATATATATATATATATATATATATATATATATATATATATATATATATATATATACATATATATATATATACATGTGTGTATATATATATGTATATGTATATATATATATGTATATATATGTATATGTATATATATATATATATATATATATATATATATATAGTCTCCCAGAAGCATTTAGGGAAAAGTGATCTAGTCTGATGAGATCAGCACAATGCAGTTAGGGGTACCGACAATAAAAGCTCAATAGAAGCTCTTGACCAAATCATCCATTAAAGGAACACTATTGATTAAAGCGGTATAAAACCCTGACATAATATTCAATAAAAACATGTTTTCCTACTTTTTATATGCAATACGGTTAGCATATTTGCTTTTGTGCATTAGTATTATTATTCATTTAGAAATTATACGTTCCTAAAGTACACTTATTTTACTCTGAGAGCTGACTTTGCATTTTATTTATAACTGCTTTATTCATCCTCTAACTTAATCAGAAAGCATCAGAAAGCATTTATGCTTGTCTGACTTTTTTCGGGGGACCTGGCAGTGTGAGAGAAGGCTTTCTTTACATTTCTCACTTGATACAATTAAACACAAGATAACATTATGTAAAGTTCGGAAGCGGCCAGCTCTGCAGGCAGGGAAGCTTCTAAAGCCTGTGTTAACCCTTTGAATGCAGTTCTAGTAAAAAAAAAATGCTGGTTGTATATAATATGCTGGAAATAATCTTTTAGAGCAAAGTAGAAATGCTGGGTTTCATTCCGCTTTAACATTTTTTCAATTGAGATGGGAATGGTTTGGGAAGTGCTGGTGTATACATTTCACTGCTTACATCTTTGTTTAATGTTATCAAAATACGTTCACACAAAACCGATGGCCAAGCTGAGCAAGGTGATGGCCCAAATCATGAGGGTAGGTGGAATCCCTCGCACTACATCAGTGTTAACACTGTGTGTGGCTGCAGCTGCCTGTCTCTCTGACTGAGCTGTCTGCAGGAGAGCAGAGGAAATGTTTCTTGTTTGTAATGGTGTGTAAAATCCTGACACCACGGCTTAATATAACTCTGTAGTCTCACACCATGCAAAGAACAGCACTTGCAGTGTAAAATTTAAGCATCCCTTCGCCAATAAATTGTTTCAATACTGCTACAACGCAACGTCCCTGCGTTCTCTCATCACGCTCGATCTAGCTAATTTTTCATGCCATTCGGCTACTATGTCATGCCACCCGGCTGGAAAAAAATTCTGGGGAGAGCACTGTGTTATAATCATGAATTCAGTACATTTCATTATAAGATACATTTGTGGTGGCTTTGTTGGTGTTAACCCATATCTTGTGACCTGTGCTCTGGGCTCCTCCAGAAAGATTTCCAGTAAGGAACAAACTCAGACTTTTACATCACGTCACACCCTGAAGTCCTACATGGAGATTTGTGGCTTTGAAATGAGGGCAGGGAATGAAGAACTGCAATTTAAACTTTTTGCTGGTATTCTAAACTTTTCTCTACAAAATAAGTTTATTTTTTTACTGCCACCCTTCAAGACATTTTCTCATTTCCTGACTGACAGGAAGTGAGACAGATTTTTACAGAAAAACTGAAAAGAGGTTGAAAACGTAAATTAAAACAAAAATGTTCATGGAGTTGGGTTTTAAACCCTGTTAAACAGATTGATACAAATTCAACAGTAATATTAACAGTAGTATGTATTTTGTTTTTTTACCATAGAGTTCAGTGGAAAGTTATCCATTCGGTTTTAAACGAAAGGAAGGACAACCTTGTTGTCATGGCAACAGGTAAACCGTATGCCATGCTACAGTATTAGAATATGAATGTGAATTCTGTATATTTTTGATTGTACTCTGCCTCTGCAGTAGCAAAAAGGTCAGTTAAATTAAGCATTAGTGTTGATGTTCAAATTCTGCATCCTGCATTCGGAAACCCGAATTATGCAAAACACTGGGCTTCAGCACCCAAGCTAGTGGAAAGGCTTACAGGGTTGCGTACCATGTGACGCTGCCCGTGGCTCTAATGCTTCCTCCTTTGATGCTCCCTCTTTCCGGCTTCAGAGGCACGTGAAGCACAACATGAACCACAAGTGAATGAACTCCCTGGGAGCCTGTCCACTGCTTCAGGTGTTTCTAAATGCAGGATCCCAAATTCGACCACCAAAACTATTAAAGGGCCGCTATCACAAAAAAAGTGTAACATTTTAAACACATGTAAAAACTTACAAATAGGAAGTACGTTTCTTCCAGAGTAAAATGAGCCATGAATTACTTTTCTCCTATGTTGCTGTCACAGTAAGTAGTAGAAATCTGATCGAACAGACAGGTTTTGGACCAGCTCATCTCCTCATGGGGGATTCTCAGTATGGCCTTTATTCTTTATAAAGGTATTCACTGAAAATCATTTATACTTATATGCTAGCCAGCCTCCCTGTTCACTGCACACTTTTATTTGTGGCAGTTGGGTGGAGCAAATGCCATTCACTAAGTGATTTTGAAAAGAAATAAAACACTGAGAACCCCCCATGAGGAGATGATCTGGTCCAAAACCTCGGTTCTGTCAGATTTCTACAACTTACTGTAAGTCGCAGCATCATATGAGAAAAGTAATTTACAGCACATTTTACTCAGGGAGAAATGTACTTCAGGTAGGTTTCCATATACAGGTAGTCCCCGACTTACGAACGCCTGACTCACGAACGACCCGCCAATAAGAACGGCATGGATTGTGTTTCCATGGGAACAAGTCAAAAACGAATACATTTCAAATTGGGCTTGTAGTTTTTGAAAAAAATGATTTAAAAAAAACAAAACAAAGAAAAAATGGCTTTTAAACTTGTATAAACAGGTACAGAGGTGACACAGAGGGGGGCACTGGAGGCACAGGGGGGCACAGAGGAGGTACAGGGGACAGAGGTGGCACAATGTTCCAACTTAAGAACAGATTCAGGTTAAGAACAAACCTACAGTCCCTATTTCGTTTAACAGGGGACTACCTGTACTCTAAATTTTATGATTTTCGTGATGGAGGTCTTTTAAGCAGCCCTCACATTCTATTTCCTCTATTTCCTGTTTTGTATGATTCTCATGCAATTAAATCAAGACACCTGAAAATGTGAATATTTTGTCCAATCAGGCATTGCCTTCTAAAAGTATCAAATGTAAGACCCTCATTACCAGTAATGAAGTCCGAGTAGCCCTTTCCCTTTGTATCTTGGTAAGGTTTAAAGAGCTTTAAAGTTAAAACTGGAATGTCAATTTCATCCTAAAGAAAATGATTGCTCAAATGGCAATTCTGCAGATTTTAACAATGGAGGAACAATGTTTTTTAGGGTCAATGGTTTTCAAAATGTTTTTCAGAAGAAATCCCCCCCCCCAAAAAAAAAAACCTGTAATCAATACTGTATACAAGATTTATACATGTGTGAAAAATGCTGTGAATAAATAATTCTTTTACTACTAGAAGTATTAACAGTTTCACTCCTAGAAGTATTAACAGTTTATTTGTATCAACTGACAATGGAAAGTTATTGTAAAAAAAAAAATCTAAATTAATGCAATTTTATCATTGCATTCAAAGCGGCATCAGTTCTTACAGGTACAGTACACTTGCACACAGTTTTTTCAAGGAATTTAGCAGGTAGGTTGTTCAAAACATCTTAGGAAAATAACTGCAGATCCTCCATGGATGTAGGCGGCCGTAAATCCTTCTGTCTCTTCATGTAATCTCAGACACACTCTGTAATGTTGAGACTATAGCAAGGAAATGAGCAGCGCATATACACCAAAAGCATGGCTGTTAGGTGGGAGCAGCTGACCAAAAACGAATTACATTAGTACATAGCAAGGAAATGAGCAGCGCTACTTAAAAACAGACTAGTGCCTACCTGCAAAAGAGTGCAAGCCCTACTTGTGGGGTCGAATACACACCGAGCATACACATGACCTGTCTACCACTAGAGGAGTGGTCATTTCCTTGCTATGTACTAATGTAATTCGTTTTTGGTCAGCTGCTCCCACCTAACAGCCATGCTTTTGGTGTATATGCAGAGCTTCTGTTTGGGTTCAAGGTGCGTTTGTAGTTCCTGGGGGGGCTCAGCGCATCTCTGATGGAGGCCATTCGGAGGCGGCCTGGTGTTGCGCTGATCCACCTTTTGCGCAATGTTGAGACTATACTCTTTCTGTTCTTTATGTCATAGATTCTTGATGACTTTGGCTGTATGTTTGGGGTTGTTGTCCTGCAGCAGAATACATTTGGGGGCCAATCAGGCCCGTACCTGATAGTATTTCATGATAGATAAGTATGTGCTTGTAATTCTCAGCATTAAGGATACCATTAATCTTTACCAAATACTCAACGCCTTATGCAGAAATCCACCCGAACATGAAAGGGACCTCCACCATGCTTCACTGTTGTGTGCAGGCACTCTTTGTACTGCTCTCTAGCCCTTTAGATCCAAATGTTTGAGGTCGCATTCACAGTGGCACGTTGCGGAGCTGCGTTATAAAGTCTTATAACGCAGCTTACCGCACTGCAATGATAATCCTATGGGACGTTCTTCAGTGAGACGTTAACGACTCGTTGAAAAATGTTGCGTTATGGTAACTCACTGCTTGCAGTACGTTACCTCTAAACGCAGACGCGTTGCAACTTTAACGTCACATTAAAACGCATGTCCCACTATGAATATGACCTAAAACTTTGACTTCTCAGTCTAGTGTAACTGGTGCCAATTTTCTTCACACCTGTCCTTATATTTTCATGAATACTTTATTTTCTTGGCCTTGTTTCTGCATGGGAGGTATGGCTTTATGGTCACAGCTCTTAAGTGAAGTCCTCTTCTGGCCAAACAGTAGATGCAACAGTGGGTGTACCTGGGTCCAACAGGTTTTTGCCAGTCCTTAGCTTATGGCTCTGCTGCACTGATTTAGAAGGGAATTAAGCACAACGTGTCTCTTTTTTCTGCCATACTGTTTTTATTGCTCGACCACTGCGTCTATGATCCTCAACATTGCACTTTGTGCTTCTTCAAAAGAGCTGGAACAGCACATATTGAAACTCCACCTTTGAAATCTTTGCTTACGAAAGACCTTGAGAACGTAGTATAAGTACTTTGGTCCCTATTCAATTAACTTTTTCTTCTAAGTTTTCTCCTAGATGATATTTTCACATCCTATTAATAAAATGTCTTTTAAGCCACAAGCAAGGGAGAAAATAATCTGAATAATTTTGACAGTACTTTATCACTTACTTTTGGTAGTTCTCATTTGCAGAGTGCCGAAACGTTATTTTAAACATCAAATGAAAAATTATCTCCTAGGCTGTCTTAGGAGAAAAACTGAATTGAATAAGGGCCCTTGGCCCTTATGCAATTCCCTTTTTCTCCTGAGTTTTCTCCTCTGAGATATTTTAACAACTTGTCAGTAAAATACCTTTTAAACCACCAGCAAGACAGAAAATCAAATATTTTTGATTTTGAATTTATTTTGAAAATTAAATTTATTTTGATAGCACTTTTTCACCTACTTTTTGTTACTTTTTCAATTGCAATACAAGATAAAAAGTTATCTCCTAGGAGTGATATTCACACTTTGTCAATAAAATGCCTTTTTATTTTATTTTTTATGGTAGTTTATAGCAGCAAGCAAGAAAATACTGACAACGATTTTAAAGGTACTTTCTCATCTACTTTTTGATACTTTTTCCATTGTAAAGTAAGGAAAAGTTATTTTGAAAAAAGAAGTTGAAAGTATCTCCTAGGAGAAAACCTTGCATATGGGCCCTTGTGTATTTGATGTGCTCAGTCTTACTGTACTATGGTGGAAGTTCTGTGACAGGAAACCATCTTCCACAACCTCACCTTAGCAGAGTATGGCTGTTTCTCAACCAATATTAAGCCTCCTACATCGGTTTTTATTTCAGTTGATGACTGATGACAACATACATGTGAAAATGATTATCATGAGCAGTTGTTGGTATGATTAGTTAAACAAACATTTGTTTGACTTTGTTTAAGTGTACTTGAAAGAACGGATACTGCTTTGATGACAAAGTGTAGTCACACCAAATATTGATACGATTTAGATTTTTCTCCCGTTTGCTCACTTTGCATTTTGAAAATTAGGAGGAATAAACAATACAAATCAATATTTGTAAAAACACTCTCTACTGCATTTTCCACACCTGCCTAAATCTATCAGTCACAAACATGGTATAGTTATTGCTTATCAAAACATTTATATTGCGCTTTAGGCGCGCTCCACGAGCGACCAGAATCATTAGGGGATCTTGCACAAAGACTCCTTACAGTTTTACCTACTGGCTTGAGCTGGAGTTCAAACACTGGTCAAGGGCTCAAATCCCACATCAAACGCAACAGTCTTACCAGTACACTATCTGACTGACCAGCTAAATCAATAGGGAATAAGTCACAATATCAAAAATGCTCTGGTCTATAAGGTGTAAAAGATCTCTACATATGGGATGGTTAGAATGTTTTTTTTTTTCTGTAAGTAGCTCTCTCTTCTTGTTTTAATCTTTATGTACCAATAGGTTATGGAAAGAGTTTATGCTACCAGTTTGCACCAGTTTACACTTCAGGTATCGGGATTGTTATCTCTCCCCTTATTTCTCTCATGGAAGACCAAGTGTTGCAGCTAGAGTAAGTATTTTAAAGAAATGTATGCCTTATACGAATATATTATTAAAAAGTCCACAATAAATGCTTAAGATGACTGCTAAAGTATACAATTCAACAAAGCAGATGTTCTTTGCAACACACAAACAAAGCTCTGATTGAAAGTAAAATTGCAAAAGCGTGATCAAAGTAATCAAAATATAATGAATATGCTGAAAATGAACATAAAGAAGATGCTTATTTTTTTTATTATTTAGTCAGTGTTTGTGTATTGTAAAAATCTTACCTTTCCCAGATTTACTTTCTGAAATTTATCTCGGGCTGCAACATCTTTAGTAGTGAGAGGTGATCTCTGTGGAATGGTCATTTACTGAGAGTTTTTTTAAAGCCAGTAGAAAAGATCTCTGGTCTCTCAGAATGCTCTAGGGGAGAATTTCATGTAATAAAACGCCTGGGCTAAGCCTCAGTAGGAGGGGAAGGGGCCACCTACCAATATAAAGGAATATATAGGTATGGGAAGTGTTTCTGATTCTGAAACCACGGTATTTCACATACCGGTAAAAGTGGATATCCTGAATAATTAACTGCATTCTGCTATTTGTTATTATGGTTCTTTTTTAAGTTCAGTTATGCGTTTGATGATTTGAAAGTAAACCTTGTTTACAGATTTATTTAGTTTTGTTCATTTGTGTTTTCTTCATGTCAGAATGTCAAACATTTCTTCCTGCTTTCTTGGATCTGCACAATCCAAAAACGTCATGCAAGATGTAAAAGCGTGAGTACTCACTTTAGAGCATACATGTCAAACTCCGGCCTGCAGGCCAAATCTGGCCCTCGGAGCCATGTTAATTTGGCCCTCAAGTGGTTTCCTCATTTTGCATTATTTATAGCCCACTCTAGACCACCAGGGAAGCTATATTGGAGGTGAAGCCCTAGAATACCAGACAAGCCATATGGGGGAGGTAGGGGGAAAGCACTAAAATATAGGAAACTGTATAGAGGAGAGTGGGGGTCTCTGGACACCAGGAAACTGTATGGGGGGGGGGGGCAACTACACACCAGGGAACTGTATAGGGGCGAGGGGTTAGACACCTCTGTACTTTATAAGGGAGGAAGGTGGCCAGTAGACATTGAGGTTGGCCTGTGACTAGGTCCTAGTGTTCAATTTCAGCCCACTTTGTATTTGAGTTTGACACCCCTGCTTTAGAGCTACACTCCTTGTTTCTTTAAATGTGTGAGCTTGGCAGAAGAATCAACCATTCATTTTTTTTATTTTTTTTTAACCATGGCAACAGTTGATTATGGTCCATGGCTTGAGAAGATTGGGCACCACCACAGACCACAATGCAATTTGCAGCTATGGCAGTTCCCACAGTGTCATTTGGGCACCGGTTTGGCTGTTGTAGATAACGACTGAAATAGTGACAGGGGTTACTTGGGCTTCAGGGTTGTTATTTTGTCCCTTAACCCAGATTGGCTACAGCACAGTGGTAGTGTTAGACGTCGGTAGATGGGAGGATAGTGTTAAATATACGTAAGGGGAAGATTAGTGTTATGCTGGGTACACACCATGCATTTTCCAGCTCGATCCACGGGTCGATCGGGATCGATTAGACTATTTCCGACGTGCTCGATTTGGGCTTTGATCGTTCCTGCCGTCGATTTGAATGTTAAGTATGCAAAATCGACGGCAGGAACGATCAAAGCCCGAATCGAGCACGTCGGAAATAGTCAAATCGATCCCGATCGAGCGGTAAAACGCATGGTGTGTACCCAGCATTAGATGTAGGTAGGGAAGTAGTTAGTGTTAGGCGTATGATGGGGGAGGTTAATGTTATGCGTATGTGGAGAAGTTAGTGTGAGATAGAGGTTATGGTTGCTGATGATTTAATATCGGTAACATTGCCAATATGCTAATTATCGGAAATACTTTTATGCTGGAACCAACACCATAATTGCCCTGCTGCCTTTTTTATACATATGCGATAGCAGCACACTTTGAGTGTGTTCTTTAGAATACAGGTTTCCCCCGAATGCCCACATTGCTGCAATAATTATATGCTGTACAGGGCATGAAGTATCATAGTAGTTCTTACATACCTGTGTAATCAGGGGACTGCTGCAGACTAGCTCTCATTTGGCATATTATTTTAGTAAGCTTTTGAAATGGCTTTGTTTGTCTATGCAGATAATGTGATGTGATGTGATTTTACATGGGATTCTGATTTTTGGTGCGGTTAAAGAAAGTCCTGCATGCTGCGTTTTATTTTTTTCTGCGTTTTTCTTCCTGTGTTGCTAGTATGCAGTGGAAATTAGAATTGCAATTTACAGAAGCCTTGATGTATGACAAAAGTCTTGAAATATGCAGAACTAAAATGAGGGGATTGATTGACCAATAAAAATGTGGATTTTCTCTTTAAATTGTAATATATTATGGCCTTGATTCACTAAGCTGCGCTGCTAAAGCAGAACAACTTTAATTGTGCAGTGTGAGTTAAAAATCATGTGGTGCTGCGTAGCGTGAGCTGCTGACTTCCGCCTGCTCCTTTCTAAGTACCAGTGCAATAACCGCTTGTGCTGCCCATATGCTCAGCACATTCGGAGTAAACGCCATTACGTGCTTGCGCTCCCTCATCTCTATGTCATCCTCTCATTTACGTCTTCATCTCTCAACAAATTACTGTGCATACCTGATTTAGTGCTGCTGCACGATATTGTCAATGTCCGCTTCTACCTCAGCTCCCCCAACCACCACCAGCAAGGACAACATAGAACCCGCCCACCACCGGCCCTGCCTGCCCCCGCCATTTAAATATTGATTTTATTTTAATAGTTTTTTAACACGAGGCGCAAAGAAAGCCCAGTGAATGAGGGCGGTGGGGGAGTGGAGCCTAGCCGTGGTGAAATAGCGGGCTCTGTGATGTCACTTGCGGGGGCTGAGACAGACAGGGGTGTTGTGCAGCAGCACAAATAGAGACATGCACAGTGATTTGTCGATGTGTGATATCAGATCTGTAAAATGTGTGGATGCCTGATGATGGAGGGGCATTACGTGCACACAGAGCAGCACTTGCTGTTACAACACCCACCCTGAGCACTGTCGCGCCACAGGTAGCCTTTTGGGCCAAAGTGCAGGGATCACGTCCTACAAAGACACTGGACCCGTCGGAGCTCAGGGTGGGATTAAAGGAGCAGCCAATTCTTGGAAAGGAGTCGGCGTAAGTTAGCAGCGCATGCTACACAGCACTACCGCGCGTAGCATGCACAAAGGATTTTTACTCGCGCTGCTCAATTTAAGTTGTGCTGCTTCAGCAGTGCAGCTTAGTGAATCTAGGTCCATGAGCCATAATAATTCAGTGTTTGTGATATTAATTTTTTTTGTGTGTTTTTGCTTTTTATTTTTCACAGGGGAAAAATTAAAATAATTTACATGACTCCTGAATTCTGTTCTAGTGGCATCTCGCTGCTTCAAGATCTAGATAACAAATACGGTAGATGACATACATTTTCTTGCTTATTTATTTTTTTAACAACATATGGAGAGGTTTGCTTAAAGGGACACTTACCGTATATACTCGGATACAAGTCGACCTCGTGTATAAGTCGACCCCAAAATTTGACCCGCTTAAGCTGGTATTTTTCAATGTTTCAAGTATAAGTCGGCCCACGATAGATGATAGCTGCAGGTGGGGACTAGGAGGGTTACTGGTTCTACACTTGGGGACCAGAAGTAATGTCTGCACTTGGAAACTAGGAGAGGATAATAGCTAACTCCCCAGTTGCAGCCAGCACCTGCCCAACATTGAACCCCTGTGCCCTGTATGGCTGCAGCTGTGTCCTCCCTTCTGTGTGCCTTGTGATTCCTTAGTTTGCCCACCTATAGACCCCTCTCTCTCTCCCCCACCCCAAGTGCCCTGTATGCAGAGTGCACATTGCAGCACATCAGGCATACATTGCTAGGGCAGAGTTTCCCCTCAAACCTCCCCTCCCTTCCCAGCCGCTGTGGTGCCTCCCTGTCTCTGAGTGCCCGCTGCCTTCTCCCTACGGATGTCCGCCTCTCTCTCCCCATTACGGGAATGCAGTGTAAGCCGGGCTGACATACATTACCTAATCCCCTGCTGCGCGCTGTGTCCTCTGATCTCCTCTTCGTTGATGCTGGTAAGCGTACTATAGCGTCTCTCCCGCTTCCGGTATCATGTGACATCGGGAGTCACATGGTACCGGAAGCGGGAGAGACGCTATAGTACACTTACCGGCATCAGCGAAGAGGAGATCAGAGGACACAGCGCGCAGCGGGGGATTAGGTAATGTATGTCAGCCCGGCTTACACTGCATTCATGTAACAGGGAGAGAGAGGCGGACATCCGTAGGGAGAGGGCAACGGGCACTTAGAGCTAGAGAGACAGGGAGGCACCACAGCGGCTGGGAAGGGAGGGGAGGTTTGTTAGGGAAACTGGCCATAATTATTAGTAGGTGGAGGCAGGAGGGAGGGAGAGCCAGAGAGGGGGGCAGTTTAGAATAGAATAATTAAGAGAAAGAGGCACCGGACCCCAGCTATAAGTTGGTAAATTTAGGACTGTCTCAAGTACAAGTCGACCCCCCTACTTTTACACTGTGAGTCAGTCCTAAATTTCTCGACTTATAGCCGAGGATATACGGTAAGCCAGAAAAAAAAATGAGTTTTACTCACCTGGGGCTTCTACCAGCACCCTGCAGCAGTCCTGTGCCCTCGCAGCCACTCACTAATCCTCTGGTCCCCCGCTGGCAGCTAGTTTCGTTTTTGCCGACAGGCCCGTCAGGACTGGCCACGCGTAGCTTTTTCTGCATTCCCGACTGTAATTAGCGCTATTGCGGGCCACAACGCGTACAAAAATACGCGTTGCCACATTACGAACGCATAGATATGCGGCAACACGTATCTTTGTACGCGTTGCGGCCCACAATAGCGCTAATTTTAGTTGAGAATGCAGAAAAAGCTACTTGTGGCCAGTCCTGACGGGCCTGTCGGCAAAAACAAAACTAGCTGGCAGCGGGGGACCAGAGGATTAGTGAGTGGCTGCGAGGGCACAGGACTGCTGCAGGGGGCTGATAGAAGCCCCAGGTGAGTAAAACTCATTTTTTTTTTCTGACTTAAGGTTCACTTTAAGTGCAACATCAATTTGTATGAAAAGCTACAGGAAGGGTCGAGCTTGATATTCAAATTACTCAAATTACAGTGTATTCCTTCACATATAATCTTGTTTGTGTAACAGCTGTCTGTATTTTAAGTGATAAACTCTATAATCCTTGCCTGGTTAATATTTGTCATAAGTGAGAGGGATATTTGTAGCCAAGAGGACACAACTGTCCACCCTGCAATGGGAATAATATATCAAGTTTATTTTGCATATATTTTGGCTATACCTTCTAATAATGGGGTGTTTAAAGAGACTCTGAAGCGAGTCTCAGTTCTATTTTTTAACCTATATTCATATTAAGCCCCATAAGCACAGCTAAACCGCCGCTATCCCGCGGCAAAACTAGGGGTTTATAACCCCCAAATCCCCTCTCCTACTTCCGGGGAGCGCTTCCTGCTTGAGGCGGAGCTACAGCCATAAGCTCTGCCTCAAGCGCGTCAATCCCCGCTGGGCGCCGCCACTCTCCCGCCCCTCTCATTTGCCTTCACAGAGAGGGGCGGGGGAGAGGCGGAGATCCGCGCGGCGATTGATGTGCATGGAGGCAGAGCTAAAGCTGATAGCTCTGCCTCCAGAAAGTGCAAAATCCACGACCAAGTAAGTTGTGGATTTTGCAGGGGGATTTGAGGGTATAAACCCCTCGTTTTGCTGCGGGATAGCGGCGGTTTAGCTGTGTTTATGGGGCTTAATATGAATATAGATTAAAAAAGAGAATTGAGACTCGCTTCAGAGTCTCTTTAATACGAGAGTCAGATGAAGGAATAGGAGGACGATGGGAAGGAACATCACAGAAAGCCTGCCTTTCCCTGTCCACAATTTTTCAATGCATGGTTATGGACTATAGGGGGGAAATGTGGTGGTGGTGGGGGGGGGGGGGGGGGGGGGGGTTGGTACTGACAGCACACAGATGTGAATCCAACATGAACATAGCTATATACATCACCTTTGGTAGCTTTGCCTCTGGACAGGTGCACTTTAAATCATAATAAAATTCTCATCATAGTAAACCATATCAAAATGAATAGTAATAATAAAAAAAAAAATCAACACCCCTCTACTTTATCTAGTTTATTTGTCATATTTCCTCTCCATTAATGTTTTTTGTTTGTTTTTTACTTTTTTTGAACAAAGTTAATGAAAGGACTGAGCAGGGAACATAAATGTGCAATAATTATGTAAACTAGAAGTAGAAGTTTGTTTTGAGGCCCTGTTGACAGTGGTCAGTTGTGTCACGGAAAAATTCTGCATGTCAACTAACTGCCCATACAATTCTATGGGCCTGTTCACAGTAACTGATCACGTTATTCTAACTTGCTGCATGCAGGCTTTGTATTAAACTCTATGGACAGTCTCCATTGCAGTTCACACTCATTATAATGCGTGAGTTATGCAACTGACCACTGTGAACTTAGCCTAACTTGCTATTTTTTCTCATATCTGCATGTATAAAGATCACTGTGAATATGAGTGTCAGTGTACCAAAGGTGAAAAAATAAGTATATTTATACAATCTGTCTGTCTCAATTTTGACCTTAAAGTTTGCTGAAGACTTAGGGCTCGTTTCCACTAGTGCGGCGTGCGTCTCGTAGACGCACGCCGGCACTGAGCGGGTGGGCGGGATCGCAGGCGATTCCCATCAGCCGTGCCATGCACGGCTATGGGAATCGCAGCCTCCGCCGCGAATTCTGTGGGGGTTTCCGGCCGAATCGCTACTGCAAGCGATTCGGCCGGCGGCGCCGTTGTCCCCTATGGCAGAGTTTCCCCGCGCGATTTGCCTGCGGGGAAACTCTGCGGATTCGCGGCCGTTTCCGCGAGAGTGGAAACGGGCCCTCAAAATAAGCTGCTGTTCAAATCAAGATCTTCCTAATTGTCTTTAAAGCGGATCAGAGATGAAAAACTAATAGACAAGTAACTAATAGACAATAGACAAGTAACTTGTCTATATATGTTATCTAAAGTTTAGATAGTTTACACAGCATATCTATCTACAAACAGCTTCAACAGTGTATGCATATTTATTCCTGTGATAGGACAGCAGCCATGTTCTGTTATGCTGGATACACACCATGAGTTTCCCTGTCGAATGCGTCCGTCGATACGCGTCGATTCGATTATTTCCAAGCATTTCCGAACGAATTTCGATGATTTTTAGGTCGATTGCCATGTAAAGTATGGCAAATCGACCTAACGATCCATCGAAGCTTGAATCGGACATGTCGGAAATAATCGAATCGACGCGTATCAACGGACGCATCGAACGCGGAATTGCATGGTGTGTATCCAGCATTAGTCACATTGTCACAGGCTGAAAGCTGGAGATGCTATCCGCTTACCTGTGAGTAAATTCAGTCCTCCCTCCTCCCCTCTGCCTCTGAAATCAATGGCTAGTAAGACCTCCCCCTCCCCCTGCCTAGACTGAGCTCCCATAAGCTCTTGCTACTGTCTGAAAATGCCAAGGTACTGTGAAAAGCTGTGATCGAGGCTTGTTTAGTTTATAGGGAATTGGATTATTCAAACAAAACAAAAAAAGTATTTGGCTTGAGGAATGCCCTATAAACTATATGAAAGGAACACAATTATGCAATGAGTAAAAGTTTATCTCGGATCCACTTTAATTTTAAGACCCAAGACCTAATGAAATTAGGAAGATCTTGTATAAAACGAGATGGCAAATACAGCTCAGTGATCAGCTGTGTTGTATTGTGCATTGCGTTTTATACCATTGTTCTGACTCACCACTTTAGTCTTTCTCCTTTTGTAGTCATATTGCCCGGTTGTCTGTAATACTTTTATGTATGATTTGTAGGATTGACTCTTATTGCTATTGATGAAGCACATTGCATTTCTGAATGGGGACATGACTTTAGGAGTGCCTACCGTAATCTTGGATCACTTAAGAAAATGCTCCCTATGGTAAGTGCACCAAGAATTCTTTATTTGACAGAAGAAAGAAATTGAGAATTGAGTACCCTATTCTGTTTTCACCTACAGTTCATTTTTTCAGGACAAGTTTAAGAAATAGAGAGGGGATTCATATGCAGCCATGGAGGAATTGGTGCTCACCTCACAAGATAGAATAAATAAATGTTTGCTTACCTGAGCTTGCTGGGTGGAATTTAAGTGCTCAGTGATCATATTGGTGCTAGGTGTTACTGGATGGCTTTTCCCTGGCTGTGTTTCTTTGTTTTTTTGTTTTGTTTTTTTAATTCCTATTTTCTTTCCCTCTTGGTTTTTCACTTATACAGCAAAGAAACAGTCAGAGACAGATTTAGATAAGATTTTACTGCAGGAAAGTTGAAAGGGTCCTCAGCTCTGCTTGCTTTATAGTTTTAACAAACAACAAACAAACACAGAACATTTATATCGCGCTTTTCTCCTGGCGGACTCAAAGCGCCAGAGCTGCAGCCACAAGGACGCGCTCTATAGGCAGTAGCAGTGTTAGGGAGTCTTGCCCAAGGTCTCCTACTGAATAGGTGCTGGCTTACTGAACAGGCAGAGCCGAGATTCGAACTCAGGTCTCCTGTGTCAGAGGCAGAGCCCTTAACCATTACACTATCCAGCCACCAGTTTTAGGGCTGGTTCATATGGGCGTCTGCCCCGCGTTTACTGCCAGCGCGTGGGACTCTGCATTAAATGCTCCCATTCAAGTGAATGGGAGCGTTTGTACCAGGCTTTTACCGGCGTTTGTACGAACGTTTAGATCCCGATTTTTCCCAGGCGTTGAGACGACCCTGGGCGCTACATGTAGGATCCGGGGACGGTTAACCGCTGCGACTAATTTCCTCCTGTGGGGATGAAACCGCAAACCGCACCTGAAAGCTGCAGAAAGCCAGGCAGACGCCTGTGTGAACCAGCCCTAATATACAAAATGTGGCTTGAAACTGCAAATACTGTATGACAGAATTAGGCAACGTTCTAAAAAAAAAGGCTATATCTAAAAATTAAAATGTAATTAACTATAATTTATTAATTTATAAAACATTAGAAGCAAAGAAAATAACCTCATATTTATTTTTTTTAGATATGAGTATATATATATATATATATATATATATATATATATATATATATATATATATATATATATATATATAATTTATTTATTTTTTTTTATTTTTTTTAACGTTGCATAATTCTGTCATATTTACAAAAATAAGCCACATTCTGTATTTTAAACTATAAAACGAGCAGAACTAATGACCCTTTCAACTTCCCTGCAGTAAAAATCTTATCTAAATTGGTCTCTGGCTGTTTCCTTGATGTATAATCAGTACTACACATACAAATCATTTCATCATAAGTTTTTTTTATTTTTTTCATTTTGTGTCACTTTAAAGGGAACCTGTACTGAGTAAAATTATTTAAAGTAAACACATGAGGTAACTTCAAATGAATATTAGTTACCTTGCCATCAGTTCCTCTCAGAAGCTTACCATATTCTTCTGACAATGATCCCTTCCAGTTCTGACAACATTTTTGTCAGAACTGGAATATATCAGTTGCTGTCAGTTATAGCTGAGTGGACAACTGATGTGCCCAGTAATGTCCATGTTTCCCTATGGCTCAAGTGAATGATGTTAGTTTAACAGTGTGCTGACCAGAAAGCTGTTATGGGGTAATGGCCATTTTTAAAATGGAGGACGGAGAATTCCCTTGATCACAGTGGACAAACAGGACACGGGACAGGAGAAAGAGATTGAGGAGTAGACTGCACGGGAGGTAAGTATGACTTGTGTATGCTTATTTTGACTTAATTTTCAGTTCAGGTTTTCTTTAAAGCAGTCTGATTAGCCATACTATGCCAGGGAAAAAAACACATATATAAGTAGATAAATACTTGATCTGCTTACATAACACATGTATTGTACTGTCCACGTTTTGATTTCAGTGAATGTTATATAGTAAATGACGAGAATTCTGTTCCTGGTGGGGGCCATGTCTTTTGCCCACAGTTAAGGCTAACTCGTGATGTCATTTCTGCCCTTTACTTTTTTTTTTGTCTCCTCCAATCGCTGAGTCGCCTCAGCCTTGGTTGTAAACACAAGTGAGTAGGGGATTAAGTTTCAGATAAGAAGCTGGCAGGGAAATAAAGGGAATAGGAGGAATAGATTATAGATAAAAAGGACCCCCAGCATGCAATTCTTTGGCACGACTACTAAAGGGCCAGTGTTCCTTAAGTATATGGTAACTCCAAATCATAACAGCAGAAAATGTTTTGAACGTTTTGAATGCAGGATTCGCATCTTTATCACTTAATACACTCAGACCAGTTGCCCGTTTGTCTAACTTTATGGTCAATGAGAAATCAACTCGTGTCTTCTGCGACATGCATAATAGATTCCGCTGTATCTCTCAATATTGGTCATAACTCAGGTTCCCAGGTTTAGATGCCAAAACACTCACCACATACTAAGATTTCCTTGCTCTCTTCTTCCCTTGTTTCTCTTTTTTCTTTTCTACCCTTTCCTTCCTCTTCCCTCTTCACTTTCCCCCTTCTGTAGTTTTACTTTTGTGTAGCAGATCCGATTGGTAGAGAAGTTTGTCACCACCATCTTGCTTACAGAGGCAAACTGCAGGTCTCAATGCGGTGGTAGTGGAAAAATATCAGCTTTGGGAAACCCCTATAGTTTGGTTAGTTTCACCATTTTGTATCAGTAGGAGCAAATGGACAGAGATGAGGCAGTTTAGGTTGAAATGTAGAAGCGATAAAGAGATGAAGGAATTCATAAATGAAAATAATTGATCTTTGCAACTAAACTAACTTGTGTCTTGAATTACTTTAGGTCCCCATTGTGGCTTTGACAGCAACAGCTAGCCCTTCCATCCGTCAAGATATTTTGAAATCATTGGATTTACATGATCCCCAAGTTACATGCACAAGTTTTGATCGTCCAAATCTGTTTCTGGAAGTGGGAAGGAAAACTACAAACATCACTCGAGACCTTCAGCAATTTCTAATAAAAAAAAAAGGGTAAGATTGATGGTTAGTAAAGAGCAGTGTTCTTTCAAGCTGCATTTTGCTGGGTGCTACACGTGGCTGATTCTCCGGACCACCTTTGCTGTCACAATACAGCCCCCCAATCTGTCTGCTGCCTCAAATTACGTCAATGGTTATTAGGCACTGCAAAGCTAGGGACTCCCTAGTGGAGACCTAGTAGTACTGAAATACACTTGGGGATAGGTCTAAATAGCTGGTAGGGATTTGTTAATGTTGGGACCAGGCTACCACACAGGGAACTGAAAACTTGGGAAACACTTTAACGTGAAATCGAGGTGGCAGACAAAAAAAAAGTAGATACTTACCTAGGTAGAGGGATGCTTCTGAAAAGTCTAGAGACTTCTAGTGCCCTCCTGCCCCCAACCGTTGCTATGCACGGACCCTCTGACCATATCCGACAACGCATACTTGGCCTCAGAAGAAGCACAACAGTTTTGTTAGAGCTCCATAGCCTGTGTCCCCCTGTAACCCCCCTCCCCCCCCCCCCCCCCTCGCCACACTTCTGCACCAAGTGTTACCAGAAAGGAAAGTACAGTTCTTAAGAACTTGTTTTTTACAAAATGTGTTGATGTGATTACACAAGCACTTTGCTGGTAAATAAACCACTTAATAGTGCCAGACATGTCTTTGTCAGATCTGCGATGTATAAGTTATCTGTCTGTGCAGTCACTGCTAATAATGTGCAAACCCCACGGCTTTTATTCTTCACTTTATAAGTTAATCGTTTTTAATAGATTGAATATTGGATTCTCTTAAAAACAATGTCAAATATAACAAAATCTATTAAAGGAGGCATTCAGGCAAGAATAGTATGAGAGCAAGGCTCCATAGCTGTAAGCTTGCAGCTGCAATAGACAGAGGTATGCTGGCTCACTTCTCTCCTGATATAGGATCTAATTCTAAATAGTAATGGGGATTTGTGGCAAGGTAGTAGGTGATTAATCATCAGGTAGGTATTATACATTTACCACAGCTAGTGTGTAGCTAGTATGTGTCTAGCATGTGTACAGGGGCCCCCATGCCTTTAGTCAGAAATCAGCCCAGTGGATCGATTCAGTTGTGCGCTGGCTGAGAGCATTGTTTTCCATACTCACCCTGTGTGCCACTTCTCCCCACCCGCATAGCAACAGAACACACTAGCCTACAGCCTTGGCCATTCAATATCGTCTGAGGGATCGAGTCCCAATCCCTTCCGGGCAACATGCCGCGCACATGTTGGATTCTAATATAAGCACCAAATATGCATTGACTGCAGTAATAATTTTCTAGTGATTTTCCCCAAGGTTTTATTTCCACTTTCCTTGATAAGTCAACACTCTATCCACTACATTCATAAGAACATGTACCCTTACCTAGCCTCATAGAAGTGAAAGCCTAATTCTATCCCAAAATGTTTAAGTAGAAAGGGGATTGATACAGCTGTCTATGGTTCCGCTGGGCGTAATGTAAATCTGTTCCTGTGCTAGTGACATTAAGGAATCTTATTTGTTTATGATTACGACACCGTGTGTGTCACCATGAATCGAAATGAGGAATACAGAACATGCATCTGAAGGAATTAATAAAGCTTTTTCCCAAGTCTATAAAAAGTTTAGGATTTGTGCAAGATTCTCTACCACTGAGATACGCTCAGCAGCAATACTACTTGGCCCAAAACCAAACTGGACTGTGGCTTTGTAGCTGAACTCAACAAAAGGTTGAAAATATGTATACAAATATTGTTGAAATGCTGAACCCTTATTCAAGTAACGGTTTGCTTACATACACCATGACACAACGCTAACAATCAGATACTGTTTCTAAAGACACTGAAGGGCGCTGCCTAAGATTCTATTATGACCAGTTATTAGTGTGGAAACCTCCACAAATGCAATCTGCCTCCTGCTGCAACTCTCCAGGACAGGGTTACCCCCTGTTCCCTGTCTCAATAAAAAAGAAGGTCTATTGTAACAGTAGGGAGTGCGCTGGACATAAATTAATATGGTAGTAGAGTAAAGCAAAAAGTTTTTTATTTTATTTATACCACCATATCATTAATGATATGGTGATATAAATAAAATAAAAAACTTTTTGCTTTACTCTACTACCATATTAATTTATGTCCAGCGCACTTCCTACTGTTACAATTAACAATCAGATACTGTTTCAATAATTGTATTGAAGAGTAACATATTTAACATAATATACATGAACAATCTTTTTCCAGTATTTCAGTATTCACTACGAATCGGCAAGACTGATCATGGCAATTTCGATTTCAGAATTAGAATCAGAATGAGAATTAGAATCGCATTTATTTGTCCAATTTAAGTTTTGTACTTACAAGGGAATTTGACTTGGCAGTTTCTTAAAGAGGAGCTGTTAGGTATAAGGTCTCAGAGAAAATAAACACATATATCAGTAGCTAAAGATTGGCTGTACTTACATTACATATGCATTTCACTGTCCACGTTTGGATTTCACAGAATTTGTATATAGTATATGCAGAGATAGATGCTCCTGACAGCTCATGGCAGGCTCCATGTTTTTCTGTCAAATGTGTCGTCATGTCCTGCCTGCTTCCTGATCACAGATAAGCTGGTACTAAATAACACAGTGTGCAGTGAATATTAATGAGCCATGTGGCTAGGAACAATAGCTGACTCCTGCAGTGTACTCTGCCCGAGATTTATCAGTGCTACGCGATTACAAGCTGCTGTAACGTCTCATTAGCAGCCGAGGGGAGAGCCCCAGAATGCTTTGCAGTATGGTATGCGGCTTGCGTCTTCTTAAGAATAACAGCCTTGCTGATAAGCACACATCAAAGGTAACTGAGATTTTTATCTTCACTAATTGCTTTTGGGCTTCCTTCTAAACTGTTTAACACAGGAGAATAGAGGTTTAAATTAGCTTCTGCAGCCTGACAGTTACTCTTTAAGAGACAGACAAAAACAATACAAGGGACACAATGTGTAGGTAACTGCTAGTCACGTACAGTATATACAGTGGCTTGCAAAAGTATTCGGCCCCCTTGAAGTTTTTCACATTTTGTCATATGACTGCCACAAACATGAATCAATTTTATTGGAATTCCACATGAAAGACCAATACAAAGCGGTGTACACGTGAGAAGTGGAAAGGAAATCATACATGATTCCAAACATTTTTTACAAGTAAATAACTACAAAGTGGGGTGTGCATAATTATTCAGCCCCCTGAGTCAATACTTTGTAGAACCGCCTTTTGCTGCAATTACAGCTGCCAGTCTTTTAGGGGATGTCTCTACCAGCTTTGCACATCTAGAGACTGAAATCCTTGCCCATTCTTCTTTGCAAAACAGCTCCAGCTCAGTCAGATTAGATGGACAGCATTTGTGAACAGCAGTTTTCAGATCTTGCCACAGATTCTCGATTGGATTTAGATCTGTACTTTGACTGGGCCATTCTAACACATGGATATGTTTTGTTTTAAACCATTCCATTGTTGCCCTGGCTTTATGTTTAGAGTTGTTGTCCTGCTAGAAGGTGAACCTCCGCCCCAGTCTCAAGTCTTTTACAGACTCCAAGAGGTTTTCTTCCAAGATTGCCCTGTATTTGGCTTCATCCATCTTCCCATCAACTTTGACCAGTTTCCCTGTCCCTGCTGAAGAGAAGCAACCCCAGAGCATGATGCTGCCACCACCATATTTGACAGTGGGGATGGTGTGTTCAGAGTGATGTGCACACATAGCATTTTGCATTTTGGCCAAAAAGTTATATTTTGGTCTCATCCGACCAGAGCACCTTCTTCCACATGTTTGTGTCCTCCACATGGCTTGTGGCAAACTGCAAACGGGACATCTTATGCTTTTTCTGTGAACAATGGCTTTCTTCTTGCCACTCTTCCATAAGAGCCAACTTTTGTGCAGTGCACAACTAATAGTTGTCCTATGGACAGATTCCCCCACCTGAGCTGTAGATCTCTGCAGCTCGTCCAGAGTCACCATGGGCCTCTTGACTGCATTTCTGATTAGCGCTCTCCTTGTTCGGCCTGTGAGTTTAGGTGGACGGCCTTGTCTTGTTAGGTTTACAGTTGTGCCATACTCCTTCCATTTCTGAATAATCGCTTGAACAGTGCTTCGTGGGATGTTCAAGGCTTTGGAAATCTTTTTGTAGCCTAAGCCTGCTTTAAATTTCTCAATAACTTTATCCTTGGCCTGTCTGGTGTGTCCTTTGGACTTCATGGTGTTGTTGCTCCCAATATTCTCTTAGACAACCTCTGAGGCCGTCACAGAGCAGCTGTATTTGTACTGACATTAGATTACACATAGGTGCACTCTATTTAGTCATTAGCACTCATCAGGCAATGTCTATGGGCAACTGACTGCACTCAGACCAAAGGGGCCGAATAATTACGCACACTCCACTTTGCAGTTATTGATTTGTAAAAAATGTTTGGAATCCTGTATGATTTTTGTTCCACTTCTCATGTGTACACTACTTTGTATTGGTCTTTCACGTGAAATTCCAATAAAAATGATTCATGTTTGTGGCAGTAATGTGACAAAATGTGGAAAACTTCAAGGGGGCCGAACACTTTTGCAAGCCACTGTAAGTTAAAGGGGTAGCAAACAGAGTGAGAAGTGCTTATTTTCAGTTCTATGCCTTAATGCTTTCCAGCCCTAGCAGCTCTAGCATGGTTCTGCATTAAGCATGGCTGTTGCCTAAGGGAAGAAGCTGTTCTTGTACCTGGAAATTTTTGTTGCAACTGACCTATCTCACACCTGCAGGCATAAGTTGAAAGATGGAGTGAGCAGGGTCAGAGGGGTTAAGAGGCAATCTCAGCCACTCTCTTTCTGCACCTGCTAGCGTAAAGGTCCTTTGGGGAAGGTAAGCTACAGCCATTTATTTTTTCTGCTGATCGGGGGATGATCTACAGAGCATGAGCCAAACTAGTCAGCCATTGATAATGTCTTGATGGATTCAGTGATCACAGTATAGAACTGCACCTTTAATTTTTGTGGTAGGCCAAACTTTTTTAGCTGCCGCAGGTGGAACATCATCTGTTGCGTTTCTTGATGAAGGTGAAGGTATTGTTGTCTCATTTTAGGTTGTTGGAGATTATGGACCAAATAAATCTGAATAAGTGTACTCTGGTCACTGTAAACCTATTTATGATTAGGGGGAGGTACTGGGGGGAGTTCTCCTAAAATCTATTATCGTCTCCATGCTCTTAAGATTAAGTTCCCATTTGTTGCTGCTGCACCAGGAAGAAAGCTGTCCCACTACCTGCCTGTATGCAGACTCATACCCATTTTGTATGAGGTCAACTACTGTTGTGTCATGTGTAAACTTCAGAACCTTCACAGATGAATCTGAAGAGATGCTGTCATTGGTGTACAGTGAATAGAGCAGTGTGGGAAAGCACACAGCCCTGGGGTGCTCCAGTGCTGACTGTCAAATGGCTTGAGGTGTGTTTCCCAAGTCTAACCTGCTGTCTCCTGTCTTTCAAGAAATTGATTATCCATCTGCAGATCGTTTCAGGTATGCTTAGTTGGGAGAGCTGCTTGTGTAGCAGCGTTGGTATTATGGTATTGAAGGCAGAGCAGAAATCTACGAAAAAAAATCTGGCATGTTTCTGGGGAGTCCAAATGCTCTAGTAAATAATGCAGACACATGTTTACAGCATCGTGTGGAGACCAATTAGACCTATATGCAAATTGCAGAGAGTCCAGCAGGGGATCTGTGATGGATTTCAGATAAGCCATTATTGGTTTTTCTTATTGCAGAAAATCAAGTGCAAAGAGTAGTGCAATTATACTATTCAACCTTGAACTAATACATTTTGTGTAATTTTCTTGGAATTTAGCTACTGGAATATATCTCAGTGGCCTTGGAGATGGATGTTTTTCGTACCAGCTCCACAGCCGTGGAGTCTTGGAGTCAGAGCCAATTTTTGGTAACCAGCGTTGTGGTTTCATAAACTAAGGAGTTGGATGATTTTTGTACCGACTCCACAGCCCTGTGTTTTTCCCCCCTCATAGGAATTTGCATTAGATGTGAACAAGCCCATTGAATTATATTGGCTGTCCATTCAAATCAAATTTGCAATGTGGGAAAACGACCGCAAAGTAGTCAAGTGTGAACCTTGCCTTAACGGTATAGTTGTGTAATATTTGTATATCCTTTTGTGTTTTCACAGATCCAAAAGCTTTGCTTGTTGGTGTATGAGGCCATAGATAAATAGCAGCCCCATGCTACTTTGTTATGGACTTGCTATCAAACACGCACCTGTGACACAGAGACTCAGACTTGCCCAAGGGCAGCTTTACTTATTTACCTCAGGCAAGAGATATCTATCAAATTTCACCCAAGGAAGGAAAACACACAGATGCTGTCACAGATGGGTAGGGCTTGAAGCCCACTCTCACAAATGTAATGTTAGTAATTCCTCTGAGGGCCTCCTTGAGGTAAAGGGATCATTTTACCAAACGTCATTATTATTATTATGAGACTCCGATATTTAACATGGTAGTAATTGGCATCATTTATATGCTTGAATTGCTGCCCATAGAAATATATGCTTTTAGAAAAGGTTTGTTTTGTTTTTTTTACAGTTCTTTGGTACTATCTGCCTTTTGAATGTAGAAGAATGTTTTTGAAAATAGATGACCATAAGGCAGGTTGTGCACATTTATTTTATTTACCACATCCTGGTAATACCAAGCAATGTGACTCAGGAATCACAATCAACAGCCTTGCAATGCACAGAGGTGCCAGCTGATCATCAAAACAGAGATTGTTCCCATCTCTGGTGGGAAAAAAGTACATGGCAAAACAGAGCTTTTGCCATGTATGTAACCATCTGCTTCTCTTGGCCCATGTTTCAAGATAACATCACATTTAGGCTGAACCATCCGTAAAGAAAACCAGATATCACACCCTCAAAATGAAACATGCAGTAGTGTAGGATATTAATGTACATAAAAACTCGTAAATGCTCTGGTTAGGGAGGCAGTATTAGTTTCATTATTGATTTTGCCCCCATTTTCATCTCACCTCTAATATAAACAACATAATCTGTTACTCTATGGCTATATAATAAGTAGTATTTCTTCTCTCCTGTTGTAAATCCTCTCTGCCTTTAATATCATCCCTTTGCAGATCTTATTAGCACTTCAGCAAATATCGGAGTATTGAAACTTCTGGATTTGTGATGAATGGTTGCTAACTGTTAAACATAGCTCAAATCAGTAATGCAGGTATTTTGCATTAGTGACCAGCACATAATTTTGAGAAATTTTAATAGCACTAGTGTTAAAGAAGTAGTGAGTTGCACTCTGTATGCCAATAGGAGTCCCATGGGTGCTTCATTTTACATATAGTCATGGCCACAATTGTTGGCACCCCTGAAATTATTCCAGAAAATCAAGTATTTCTCACTGAAAAGTATTGCTGTAACACATGTTTTGCTATACACATGTTTATTACCTTTGTGTGTATGGGGGAAAAAAAAGGGGGGAGGAAAAAAAGCAAATTGGACATAATGTCACACAAAACTCTGAAACGGGGCCAGACTAAATTGGCACCCTTAACTTAATATTTGGTTGCATACCATTTGGAAAACATAACTGAAATCAGTTGCTTCCTATAACCATCAATAAGCTTTTAACCTCTTTTACCCAGAATTTTGGGCCACTCTTCCTTTGTAAACTGCTCCAGGTCTCTCTTATTGGAACAACGCCTTTTCCCAACAGCAATTTTAAGATCTCTCCTCATGTGTTCAATGGGATTTAGACCTGGACTCCTTGCTAGCCACTTCAGAACTCTCCAGCGTTTTGTTGCCATCCATTTCTGGGTGCTTTTTGATGTATGTGTGGGGTCATTGTCCTTCTGGAAGACCCAAGATCTCGGACGCAAGCCCAGCCTTTTGACACTGGGCTCTGCAGCGCGACCTAAAATATTGGGTGAGAGGAAACCAGAGTGTCCAAAAAGAATGCCATGCGGACACAGAGAGAACATATCCCGTCTTGACTACTGTAACAGTCCCCCCCCCCCCCCCCCCTTAAAAAAAAAAAAAAAAAACTGCCACTTCTCCACACCCTACTGAGCTCTGCTGCCAGTCTCATCCACCTCTCCTCCTGCTCCTCTGAGGCAGCCTCTCACTGCCAATCTCTCCATAGGCTACCTCTTATTCAAAGGATCCAGTTTAAACTCACTATCAGGCAAAATTACATTTTAGCATTGATTTTTAGTACAGGGCTCTTTGGTCTCTTTAAGCCTTATACCGTCCAGGTGATTCTGAGTCACCACAAGCTCTCTGGGTATTTTTAGTACTGGTCCAAGCCCTATCCCATAGAGCCTTATAAATCGATGCCATGCACGGATGAGAATCAATAAGTCCAAAATAGGCTGTATGTATGTTGAATTGGTGTGGCTCTGTGAAATGTGTTAGCTACAAGCTCATTATACACCAACGGTTCTGGATGTGCAGTCTTGCTTTCAAGGGCAAAAACAGGTGATTTGCATATTCAAGAGTGATGCAGGTGCTCACTTACAGCTGAATTATTGCAAATACCTTTTGTTTTACGAAGGCAAGATTACAACGATCATACAATGGTCTACATACTGTAGGTTGTCACTTTCATACACTTCCTCATTAATCTCCAGGTACCATCCAACCCTGGAAACTTTAGGAAACCCTCTTGTCCTCTAGCTTGGTCGCCTCCTCTTACTCTAACATCAAAGACTTCTCACAAGCATCCTCTTTCCTTTGGAAGTCTCTTCAACAGCCTGTCTGTCATGCTCCAAGCCTGTAAACCTTCAAATATATTCTCAAAACACACCTTTTCAGACCAGCCTATAATTTTCTGTAGGTAGCATTGGAGGTTTACTGCCTCATTGCTAACTCCTGCGTCACCTTCCATAGTGTTCCCAGCCCACTAGATCAGGGGTGGGCAAACGTTTTGCCTTGAGGGCCACACAGGGTTCTCAAGTCTGACTGAGCAGCCAGGCCTGAATAGGTTCAAGGTTCCTCTCCCCTGACCCCCCCCCCCCCCCCCCCCAAGTACTGTATGCTAAATGTGGCCATATACCTAGTTCAGCCCCCAGTTCAGGTAGCCAATGAGCCTTCACCCCAATAGGTAATCAGGGTAACAGGTGTCCCAAAATTTTAGGCAGCCCCTCTCCCCAGTTTAGGTGGCCAGGTGTGCCCCAAAATTAGGCAACCCCCTCCCCAGTTTAGGTAGCCAGGTGTGTTCCAAGTATTAGGCATCCTCTTGCTCTTGTTCTAGATTGTAAGCTCACAAGGGCAGGGACCTCCTTCTACTGTTTATTATGATGTAATTTACCATATGAAGGTGTACCAATCTTAATTATATCTTGAACTACAGATCAACTTTGTATGTATTTGAACTTTTGCTGGATGTCCTGACTGTACAGTGTTTTGAACGTCTCATGTATCTGTTCCCCAATATTTGTTTTATACTATGTACAGCGCTACAGCAGATGTTGGCACTATATTAATAAAAAACATGTTGTTGGGCAGAATCCAGTTTACTACTTCTTTGATGGTATCTGTATGATGGTATTTGGCATCCAGAGCACCCAGAGATCGGTATGGAGCTGGCATGTTTACACTTCCTAATGTAAAAATTTGCTGGCACTATAAAACCTACCACTTTCTTTCCCTCATCGAGCCTCATGGATCTCCCATGTTCATTCATACGTCACTTCACAATAGTAAAAGTGAGGCCATGTCTCCCTATAATTTCATCCATCCAACTTTACTGCAAACCACTGGTCAGAGCTTGATCACGTGGGGGTTAGCAGGTATGATCTCCATGCACCCTCCACTCCCTTCTGATAATGTGGAGCCCTGTGCATGTACAACTGAGAAACCATTTAACCTTCCTGTTTAGGCACGTTGGATTGTAACTTTTGACCTGCTTTAGAGGGAAAAACATTTTTATAATAGTAAAATTTTCCCATTTTTGCTTCGGCTTTTAAAATAGTCTCTTTTGTTCTCAGTCACGGTAATTAACCACTTAAGCCTATCTGGACGAACTTTCTCGTCCAGATAGGCTGCGCGCACTCTCGCTGCCTGCCGTTAGCCCAGCGATCAATGAATGGGATTATAGATCCCATTCATTGATCGAAGCCCCCCGCAGAAAAACCGACAGCCTCTTATTAGAGGCTGCGGTTTTTTTGAGTTACAAAAAGTTTCCTGTCCTAATGCTTCCAGGAAGCGTACGATCGTGCTTCCAGGACTTTTTGACTGTGGCCATCTTGTGGCCAAATAGTAAAACTACGCCCACATTTATTTTTATTAAACAAATACATTATTTTACATTTAAAATTAGCTGTTTACCTCCCACACCACAAATTACCCAAATAAAATGTTTAATAAAAAAAAATTAAAAAATTACAATTAAAAAAACAAACAGCATAAATAGTTATAATACAAAATAGTGGTATGGGCGCTGCTCTATAGCAATTCCTTCACAACCAAGCAAGTTTTCACCTCAACAGATCAGTGGATCGCTACACACAATGAAGGGGGGGGGGGTGTGTGTGTCACCTCCCTGTATTGTCATAGACAGAACTGTGCACAGCGCTTACACTCTCCGTTGACATAAATGCAAAATAAACATTAATACCTTCAGTTTCTGCAAGTCCATGTATATTGGCTCCTATTCAGCAGGAGTACAAAATACTCTCACCGATGTCCACTGGCTGATCGGGTTCGGTATCAGCAAAACACGTTTTCATGCAAGTAGCTTATTCCACGGCTTGAAACTGCACCTGTATAAGACTCAAACACAGAAGAGAGGGAGGCACATAGCGTAATCTAGTCTGGTACATGAGCTCATTGCCTTCACCCGCTATGCAAACCACCATGATCCACTTTAACCCACAGTGTCAGTGCATCCCCATGTGCTTGTAGTTATAGATTGCGCTCACCAAATAGCCTGGCTGACCCAGTACAGACCAGCTAAATTCGTTTGATGGTGTGTACACTTTTCTCCACTTCTCACGCAACCATTCCTCTAAAAACGGCGATAGCTCAGCATGTGATTCCTGTGTGTCCCCCGGGCCGGATTAGTTGTCTGCGGGGCCGCCGCTTCCTCCCCTGCCAACCCTGCTCGGCCCGGCTGACAGCTAAACTGGCCTGGGGGACACACAGGAATCACACGCTGAGCTATCTCCGTTTTTAGAGGAATGGTTGCGTGAGAAGTTGAGAAAAGTGTACACCCCATCAAACAAATTTAGCTGGTCTGTACTGAGTCAGCCAGGCTATTTGGTGAGCGCAATCTACAACTACTAGCACATGGGGGTGCAGGCAAAGAGCTCATGTACCAGACTAGATTACGCTATGTGCCTCCCTCTCTTCTGTGTTTGAGTCTTATACAGGTGCAGTTTCAAGCCGTGGAATAAGCTACTTGCATGAAAACGTGTTTTGCTGATACCGAACCCGATCAGCCAGTGGACATCGGTGAGAGTATTTTGTACTCCTGCTGAATAGGAGCCAATACGTGCATATGTTGTGGACTAGTGTACATATATGGCCATATGGTACATATAATGGCCAAAAACTGAGAAATAATGATTTTTTTCCTTTTCTTTCTTAATATTACTGTTAAAATGGATTTAGAATAAATTAATTCTTAGCAAAATGTATCACCCAAAGAAAGCCTAGTTGGTGGCGGAAAAAAACAAGATATAGATCAATTCATTGTGATGAGTAGTGATAAAGTTATTGGCAAATGAATGGGAGGTGAAAGTTGCTCAGATGCAAAAAAATAAACAACCCTGCGGGCTTAAGTGGTAAAAATGAAGTTTGAGCTGTTCATGTGACAGAAACCATTATTAGATAGGCTGTATTAAGATTTTTCTAATTTATGCTTACCTCTTCACTACTTTCACTAAGTGTATATATTAACCATCAATGGATGTCTAGCTTTATGAATGAAGACCTGTATTTTTTTCTAATACAATGTTTGTTTCTACAGGTATGGTTGGGAATTGGAAGGCGCCACCATTATTTACTGCCCCTCTAGAAAGACATCTGAACAGGTAACCCTGGAACTGTCTAAGCTGGGCATTTCCTGTGGCACTTACCATGCTGGTATGGGAATTAAGGCGAGAAGAGAGGTACATCATCGCTTCATGAGAGATGAACTTCAGGTATTGAGCTTAGGTCCAATATCAATTAAAGCATCTATTTACCAGACACGCAATGAACAGAAATATTTGTGACCTTCTCTTTTTTTTTTATTACAGCCCTTTCTTCAATATATAATAAAGTGTACAGCAGGGGTTCCCAACCACCGGGCCATGGGAAGTTTTCCGCCCGGCTGCAGCGGGTCTGGCCTCTCGCCCCTCTCCCTGCGATGCGACGGATCTGGCCTCTCGCCCCTCTCCCCTGCGGCTACCGCTCCTGTTACCTTATGAGCTGGTGGCCGCTTCCTCTCTTATATTCCCTGGTGGCCCCTCTCCTCTTTGCAGCATCTTCTATAACTGCAGTGCGTCCCACAGCTGCTCTAAAGAGGCAGGAAGCGGAACAGGGGTTCCCATGGTAGCGGTGATGTGTATCGCCGCCACAGGAAGCTGCTGTCCCCCTTCCTTTTTTTTTTTACAGCAGCCACGTGACGCACTGTTATAGAAGATGCTGTATGGAGGAGAGGTGCCACCAGGCAATATAAGAGAGGAAGTGGCCGCCAGCTCATACGTTAATAGGAGCGTGAGGAGGGGGCACTCAGGGCACCTATCCTAACTACACTGGGGTAACTATACTAGCTATACTGGGCTAACTATACTAGCTATACTGGGCTAACTATACTAGCTATACTGGGCTAACTATACTAGCTATACTGGGGTAACTATACTGGCTATGCTGGGGTAACTATACTAGATTATACTGGGGTAACTATACTAGATTATACTGGGGTAACTATACTAGCTTTACTGCAGTAACTATACTCGCTATACAGGGGTAACTATACTACCTATACTTGGGTAACTGTACTACCTAACTAACTGTACTGGGGATACTGTATTGGCTACCTATACTGGGGGCAACTATACCTAGATACCTACTTGCCTATATACTACACTCCAAATCGGGGGGGGGGGGGGGGGGGCTACTGCCACTAACCACGCATCCCCCCCCCCCCCCCCCCCCCAACTGCGCCCCAGAGAAAAGTTTGGTCTGGATAGCGGTTTCCGGGCTTAAAAAGGTTGGGGACCCCTGTTGTACAGTTCTAAGTGAGTCAATTACCGTTTTTGTGATTTTACTGTTTTTGATGCTGTTGATTTATTGGAAATGATGTGATGTAAATAACAGTTTACCTATTATAGAATGTGGTAACTCCATAGGTACTCCACACAAAAAAATATGACAACAGTGTAAAGACTGATGAAAACTATAATACTCTGTAATTCCTTCAGCTCCCAATGTGTGTTAAAAAGAGGAATAAGATGTTATTATTGGCAGAGCGACATTCATGTGTTTGGGCTTTATTGTACATGCGTGGTAGTGTGAACAGGTTTTGTTTTTTTTGTAGTGTGTTGTGGCAACTGTTGCTTTTGGTATGGGCATCAATAAACCAGACATTCGTAAAGTTATCCACTACGGAGCCCCCAAGGAGATGGAATCCTATTATCAGGAAATCGGAAGAGCTGGAAGAGATGGGCTTCCTAGCAGCTGCCATGCTTTGTGGGCTTCAACAGATATGAACTTTAACAGGTAAACATGTCTTTATATCATCCAATACATTACTGTTTAGTTGCTGACATTCTATGCAGTAGTAGTGGAAATATAAGCAAAGAAACAATGTTTGTACTGAATTACAGATAATCAATGAAATGCCGAATTTCTGAATGTGTTGCAAATTGCATGCAGCAATTAAGTGGGTCTCTCAAATTCGGTAGCTGCTGACTGATTGGCTTAGTTGCAAATTGCATTTTATTTGCAATGCACTTGGAAAAAAATGCATCTTATTGAACTTCTCCACTGGGGATATTATGGCACATAAAACTGAGGCCCAAAAAATGTAGAGTATGCATTGAAACCTATGAACATTGAGCAAACAACTTGAGAAAATCCATATTGCATTGTGTGATGCTGACAAGGGCAGGTTTTTCTTTCCTAGTGTTTCCTACTTGTGCTGTACTTCATCTGACAAGTGATCATGTACCAGTATTTTTAATGTTTTAAACTACACATAAACATGTATCTATTTTATTCATGTGTTGCTGGACGTGCTGATTGTACAGTGTGTCGAACTACTCGTATCTATGCTTCCCACTATTGTCTGTTTGGTATTCTGTACTGTGCTTCAGATGCTAACAACAATAATAATGACCTATACACACTCTAAAGTGTTCATGGTTTAAGGCTGTCTCTGCAAAGAATCTAGCATGTATATGGCTTCCCTAATGCATTGCTGGCAGATTCAGAGTGCTGGGGTGTCTCGACTGAACATCAGGAATAGTTTCATTGGTTACTGAAGGGTGAATGCTGAGTTCTTTGAAGAGGATGTTTTTAGTGAGATAGAACACACACTGTGAACTATAAAAAAGTGTCATGATGCTTCAGAAAATTGATAGTATTTCATGATATAATGGACAGCTTTCTGGCATTATTAATTATATAATACTTTCCCTTTTTTTATCTAAGGCACATGTTAAGCGAAATCCAAAACAAACAATTTCGAGAGTACAAACTGAAAATGTTAGGAAAGATGGAAAAATATCTTACTTCCAGCAACTGCAGGCGCAAGTATGTATTCATTCGATTTGTATTTTTAAATGCATCCCGAGGTACAGAGTACAGATGTTTCTTACCATACCGGCTGTTATGTGTTTTAATCCTCTCTGCAAACTGTTACTGCTTGAATGATTGATGGCTGTACTTCACACACAAACATGTAGAAGAGTACATATGTTTAATCCTGTAAATACAGATGAAATACATTTTATTACATTTGTTTTCCCTGTAGAAATTATTCACTTCCTTCTGGATATAATATTCTTGCTAAAAACTTATGCTGAGTCAGCTACACTTGTTTCAGTTGAAATGCTTTGATGGCATCTATGCATAATTGTTTTAAGTTATGATCAGTCATTTTACTAAATAGAACAACCAGAAAAACCAGTTGGATTGAATCAAATTGATTGTTATAAAAGCTTCAGACAACCTATTTGAATTCTTTCAGATTTAAAATCGATAGATTAAGATTACATTAGAATCTATATATAGACTACTTCTCAGGCACAGAGCACATGGAAAAATTGTATGAGCGTATAAAAAAATGGCTGCAAATATGACTCCCTGAGATATTAAAGTAGAACTTTAGTACTCAATCCTTTCCTCAGAATCATTTTATTTCGCCAAGCACGACTGGGTCGTGTCCGGAATTGGACTTGGCATGTACAGGGCTCAAGTGCAGAATGGGGCACACAATATTCTATGAAGACACAGTTAAGACATAAAGAGATAACAGGGTAGCATAATTCAACAAATATGGCATTATAACATACTGTAGAGTTTGATCACAATCAAGTACAATTGTTCATTGTTCAGCAGTGCAACATGTATTGACAGTCACAGTCTAAGATGCAATGCAACGTGTATTGTCAATTAGTCTAAGAAGGGAAAAATGACCTAAGGGGGGGTTACTGGGGGGGGGGGGGGGGGAGTGAGGAGAGTTCAGTGAGTAGACAGCCAAGGGGCTCCGCTGAGCTGATCTGATGGCCCTCTATAGTTTGTGTCTGTCACTGGCGGAGGAGCCAGCGTACCAGACCAGGATGGAGGAACAGAAGACAGATTCAGTTGTGGCAGAATAGAATCCTATAAGAAGCTCCTGGGCCATACCGAACTTCTTCAGTTGGTGGAGAAAGAAAAGTCTCTGCTGGGCTTTTCTCTGGGTGGAGGCAGTGTTTCCTTCCATGTCAGGTCATTGGAGAGGGTGGTGCCTAGGAGGCAGACACAGGGAACCCTTACAACTTCCGCGCCCTCAATGTGGATTGGAGGTGGGGGGGGAGGCACGCTTCCTGAAGTCGTCGATTAACTCCACGGTCTTTGCAGTGTTGAGGACCAGTCTGTTCTTCCTAGACCAATGGCAGATTCTGTCAACCTGGTGGCGATATGCCTGTTCATCATTTTTTGTGATGAGGCCAACTATGGTGGTTTCGTCAGCGAATTTGATAACTTTGACTGAGTCTTCTGTGGATCTACAGTTGTTTGTGTAAAGGGTTAAAAGGAACAGCTAAACAGCATGCCGAAAATGTGCATTAGTACTGACATCAATGCAATTTCAATGCAGTACTTTTCTTTAAATGCGATTTGTAATCCACTCTGATGCAAGAAAAGAAGACAAACTGCTTGCTACGGATTTTTGCATCATGCATGTGCATCACATGTGGTAAGAGTCAGTGGTCCTGCAAGCAAATAAAACATTTTAAATTTCCATGCAAAGTTTCGCACCCGTTTTCTCCTTTAACATGCTTCTTCATGTTTCCTCTGTACTTACAGTGATGCCATGTTGCTATGGAGATGAAAAATCAGATGCGAAAATTCACATTCAAAACGCGCTTAAAGAGACACTGAAGTGAAAAAAAAATTATGATATTATGATTTGTATGTGTAGTACAGCTAAGAAATAAAACATTAAGATCAGATACATCAGTCTAATTGTTTCCAGTACAGGAAGAGTTAAGAAACTCCAGTTGTTATCTCTATGCAAAAAAGCCATTAAGCTCTACGACTTTCAAAGTCGTGGAGAGGGCTGTTATCTGACTTTTATTATCTCAACTGTAAGTAAACAAATGTCTTTTTCTCTGCCAGAGGAGAGGTCATTAGTTCACAGACTGCTCTGAAAGAATCATTTTGAATGCTGAGTGTTGTGTAATCTGCACATATTATAGAATGATGCAATGTTAGAAAAACACTATATACCTGAAAATAAATATATGAGAATATTTTCTTTCCAGCTAATCTTCTAGTAATTATTCATCGTACACAACCAATTCACTATATCATATATTTTTTTCCGCTTCAGTGTCTCTTTAAAGGAAACCTGTAAGGACTTCTACTGGTCCCCTGCAGACGTCCTGTGCCCGTGGTGGGAGAAAACAATCCTCTGGTCCCCTGCTTCATCTAAGTTTCGCTATCATTGACTTGCAATTCAATGGCCACTGCGCCTGCGTGGCCCTGGGTGCACGCGTCCTCCTCGTTCGCGCCTCCGTTGCCAGGAGTGTCCTGCGTTAGGCGCAGTACGAGAAAACCTTGTGCTGCGACCGCGCAGGATGCTACTGGCGGCGGGAACGGACACGGGAACACAGTGGCTGGCAACATGCTCAGTGACAAAAAGTGAAACTGAGCTGTGGCAGTGGACCAGAGGATAGGTTTGTCCCAGCGTAGGCACAGGACGCCTGCAGGGGGCCAGTAGAAGCCCCAGGGAAGATAAACTTTTCTTTTTCCTTACAGTTTTCCTTTAAAAACTGTATCTCCCTGTATGTACAATGTCTTTAACTCTGATACCTGTACAAATGTCGTTAAGGTTTGACATTGATTGCTATGTTTTGTAATTCAGTTAATAAACTTCTTTGAAAGTAAAAACTGCGTTTTCAAAAAATTCACATTAGAAACGCATGTCTGTAACCATACTCAAATCACATGCGAGATAGTGGAAATAGGCCCTATCAGTGTGCTTCCTTGCACTCACTCTTCTCCAGGGCTGCATGGAAGCTCACAGTCTGGGAAACTTGTGACTGATCGGAGGCTGCTTACCCGCTTTCTTTATTGAATGTTGGAGCAATTACTGGAACCAGATTTACATCTTATTATTTTATAACTTTACCATTATTCCTATGAAATGTTCCAGTTACCATTATACCGTATAATGCACTAGTAACCAAATTGAGCTCACAGACACCATAAAGTTATAATATATTCCCTTCTTGGTTCCAATAATTTATAATGGCAAAAATGGACTTATGCAGGAGACCATATGAAAATATATAAAGATCTTTAAAGAAACAGGGAAACCATGGTAAGGACTTAACCACTTAAGAACTGCAGTCATAAAACCCCTTAGGGCCCTTTTCCACTAGCGGCGTTTGCGATGCTGAATCGCAAAAACGCAAACCGCTAGCGATTTTACAATCGCTACGGTTTGCTTTTTAACATGGGAATCGCGGTAGGTCATTTCCACTACCGCGATTCGTTTTTGCGGGGAACGCGAACGCGCGGCGGAGCGATAATTGCCGCGATTTTGCTATGCAGTGCATAGCATAGCAAAATCGCGGCCGCAAACGTCGGGGGAATCGCCGGTTTTGCGATTCAGCAATCGCTAGCGTTCAGCGTGAACGCTAGCGATTGCAGGTGGAAAAGGGCCCTCAAAGAGACACTGAAGCGGAAAAAAAAATATAATATAGTGAATTGGTTGTGTACTATGAATAATTACTAGAAGATTAGCAGCAAAAGAAAATATTCTCATACTTTTATTTGCAGGTATATAGTGTTTTTTCTAACATTGCATCATTCTATAATATGTGCAGATTACACAACACTTAGCATTCAAAATGAGTCTTTCAGAGCAGTCTGTGAAGTAATGACATCTCCTCTGGCAGAGGAAAAGTAAATAGTCCAGGAACAGTTGAGATAATAAAAGTCAGATAACAGCCCTCTCCACGACTTTGAAAGTCGTAGAGCTTAATGGCTTGTTTGCATAGAGATAACAACTGGAGTTTCTCAACTCTTCATGTACTAGAAACAATTACACTGATGTATCTGATCTTAATGTTTTATTTCTTAGCTGTGCTACACATACAAATCATAATATCATCATTTTTTTTTTCGCTTCAGTGTCTCTTTAACCTCCCTGCCGTTATAAAAAATTGCTGCGCACGGCAGGGAGGGTGTTTTTTGGCATTTTTTTTTTTATAGCATGTAGCTAGCCTAGCGCTAGCTACATGCTTCCCCCCTCCCTGCGGCGTCCCCCCGAATGCGCCGATCGCCGCCTGCGCATTTACCCATCCGGAAATCCCCTTCTGAACGGGATTTCCAGGAGGTCTTCCCCCGTCGCCATGGCGACGGGCGCGATGACGTCACCGACGTCGTGACGTCAGAGGGAGTCCCGAACCCCCCCTCGACGCTGCCTGGCACTGATTGGCCAGGCAGCGCACGGGTCTCGGGGGGGGCACCCTCTGATGCGGCGGGTTGCGGCGAATCGTCGCGGAGCGGCGGCGATCGTAAGTTACACGCAGCTAGCAAAGTGCTAGCTGCGTGTAACAAAAAAAAATTATGCAAATCGGCCCAGCAGGGCCTGAGGAATCCTCCGCTGAGCTCGGGATAACCGGCAGGGAGGTTAAGGACCAGAGCCTTTTTTTCCATTCAGACCACTGCAGCTTTCACGGTTTATTGCTCGGTCATACAACCTACCACCTAAATAAATTTTACTTCCTTTTCTTGTCCCTAATACAGCTTTCTTTTGGTGCTATTTGATTGCTGCTGCGATTTTTAGTTTTTATTTTTATTATATTCATCAAAAAAGACATGAATTTTGTCAAAGAAATGATTTTTTTAACTTTCTGTGATAACATTTGTCAAATAAAGTAAAATTTCTGTATACATTTTTGTCCAAATTTATTGTGCTACATGTCTTTGATAAAAAAAAATTAAAAAACATTCAGTGTATATTTATTGGTTTGGGTAAAAGTTATAGCGTTTACAAGCTATGGTGCGAAAAGTGAATTTTCCCATTTTGAAGCATCTCTGACTTTTCTGACCACCTGTCATGTTTCATGAGGTGCTAAAATTCCAGGATAGTATAACTACCCCCCAACTGACCCCATTTTGGAAAGAAGACATCCCAAAGTATTCACTGAGAGGCATGGTGAGTTCATAGAAGATTTTATTTTTTGTCACAAGTTAGCGGAAAATGACACTTTGAGACGAGAAAAAAAAAAAAAAGTTTCCATTTCTGCTAACTTGTGACAAAAAAAAAATGAAATCTGCCACAGAGTCACCATGCCCCTCTGAATACCTTGAAGTGTCTACTTTCCAAAATGGGGTCATTTGTAGGGTGTGTTCACTGTCCTGGCATTTTGGGGGGTGCTAAATTATAAGCACCCCTGTAAAGCCTAAAGGTGCTCAATGGACTTTGGGCCCCTTAGCGCAGTTAGGCTGCAAAATAGTGCCATACATGTGGTATTGCCATACTCAGGAGAAGTAGTATAATGTGTTTTGGGGTGTATTTTTACACATACTCATGCTGGGTGGGAGAAATATCTCTGTAAATGACAATGTTTTGATTTTTTTTACACACAAATGTCCATTTACAGAGAGATTTCTCCCACCCAGCATGGGTATGTGTAAAAATACACCCCAAAACACATTATACTACTTCTCCTGAGTACAGCGATACCACGTGTGGCATTTTTTTGCACCCTAACTGGGCTAAGGGGCCCAAAGTCCAATAAGTACCTTTAGGATTTTACAGGTCGTTTTGAGACATTTCGTTTTAAGACTACGCCTCACGGCTTAGGGCCCCTAAAACGCCAGGGCAGTTTAGGAACCCCACAAGTGACCCCATTTTAGAAAGACAACACCACAAGGTATTCTGTTAGGAGTATGGTGAGTTCATAGAAGATTATTTTTTTGTCACAAGTTAGCGGAAATTGACACTGTGTGAAAAAAAAAAAACAATTAAAATCAATTTCCGCTAGCTTGTGACAATTTTTTTTTTCTATGAACTCACCATACCCCTAACGGAATACCTTGGGGTGTCTTCTTTCTAAAATGGGGTCACTTGTGGGGTTCCTATACTGCTCTTGCATTTTTGGGGCCCTAAACCGTGAGGAGTAGTCTTGAAACCAAATTATTCAAAATGACTTGTGAAATCCTAAAGGTACTCATTGGACTTTGGGCCCCATAGCGCAGTTAGGGTGCAAAAAAGTGCCACACATGTGGTACCGCCGTACTCAGGAGAAGTAGTATAATGTGTTTTGTGGTGTATTTTTACATATACCCATGCTGGGTAAGATAAATATCACTGTAAATGACAATTATTTGATTTTTTTACACACAATTGTCTATTTACAGAGATATTTCTCCCACCCAGCATGGGTATGTGTAAAAATACACCCCAAAACACATTATACTACTTCTCCTGAGTATGGCGATACCACATGTGTGGCACTTTTTTGCACCCCAACTGCGCTAAGGGTCCCAACATCCTATGAGTACCTTTAGGATTTCACAGGTCATTTTGAGGCATTTGGTTTCTAGACTACTCACGGTTTAGGGCCCCTAAAATGCCAGGGCAGTATAGGAACGCCACAAGTGACCCTATTTTAGAAAGAAGACACCCCAAGGTATTCCATTAGTAGTATGGTGAGTTTATAGAAGATTTTATTTTTTGTCAAAAGTTAGTGGAAAATGACACTTTGTGAAAAAAACAATAAAAATCAATTTCCGCTAACTTTTGACAAAAAAATAAAATCTTCTATGAACTCGTCATACACCTAATGGAATACCTTGGGGGTGTCTTTTTTTCTAAAATGGGGTCACTTGTGGGGTTCCCATACTGCCCTGGCATTTTAGGGGCCCAAAACCGTGAGGAGTAGTCTTGAAACCAAATGCCTCAAAATGACTGTTCAGGGGTATAAGCATCTGCAAATTTTGATGACGTGGTCTATGAGGGGGCAAATTTTGTGGAACCGGTCATAAGCAGGGTGGCCTCTTAGATGACAGGTTGTATTGGGCCTGATCTGATGGATAGGAGTGCTAGGGGGGTGACAGGAAGTGATTTCATGGGTGTCTCAGGGGGTGATTAGAGGGGAAAATAGATGCAATCAATGCACTGGGGAGGTGGTCGGAAGGGGGTCTGAGGGGGATCTGAGGGTTTGGCCGAGTGATCATGAGCCCACACGGGGCAAATTAGGGCCTGATCTGATGAGTAGGTGTGCTAGGGGGTGACAGGTGGTGACAGGAGGTGATTGATGGGTGTCTCAAGGTGTGATTAGAGGGGGGAATAGATGCAAGCAATGCACTGGCAAGGTGATCAGGGCTGGGGTCTGAGGGCGTTCTGAGGATGATTGGGTGCCCTAGGAGCAGATAGGGGTCTGATCTGATGGGTAGCAGTGACAGGGGGTGTTTTATGGGTAATTAGTGGGTGTTTAGAGGAGAGAACAGATGTAAACAATGCACTTGGGAGGTTATCTGCCGGCGGGTTTGCGGGCGATCTGATGGTGTGGGTGGGTGATCAGATTGCCTGCAAGGGGCAGGTTAGGGGCTGATTTATGGGTGGCAGTGACAGGGGGTGATTGATGGGTGATTGACAGGTGATCAGTGGGTTATTACAGGGAAGAACAGATGTAAATAATGCACTGGCGAATTGGTAAGTGGGGGTCTGAGGGCAATCTGAGCATGTGAAGCTTTCCTCTCCCAAGATAAGATTTTTTTGTTTGCAAACTTTGTGTCTAGTTACAATAAAACTCTTAAAATTATTTCTCACTGCTTCATACCATTTCTGCTCAGTCAGGTCAGTCAAGTCTGACTGGCATTGTGCTATAGGTGTACTATTATAGGAAGATTGATTGGAGTAGAGGCACCCAAAAATTGCTGATACAGGCTTTTTTTTGTAAATTATGCCTTAATCATTGAGGATTTAAATAGATCACATTCAACTATAAAAGTGGGTATGCCCAAGCTGCAGAGACCTGAAAAACATTTTATTTGGCAGCTGTTATTGGTTTGTGCAATTACAGTAGCATAAAACAATAGCACAAACTTAACCTGTCAGCTATTCTTGGTATATTCTAATATGACACAGTGTGAAGTACAAGCCTTTGCCACCTTATACAAAAGATCTTTTATGCTGGCCAGTGTTTTTAATCTCAGGAGAACCTTAGAAAGTGCCTAATGGTGGGCATAGATGGGTTGCGAGCCGCCGGATCGACCCCAGCCGCGTCCCCACGTGTGCGCGGATCGATTGCTGCTCGTCCCCGCCGGCGGTCCTTATCAGCCGCTCGATTCCCTGCCATTGTCCGCCGGTGGGAATCGAGCGGGTGTGGGTCCAGTGGCATGATCGGACCAGCTGAATATTTTCAGCTGGCCGGATCAGCTGGTCGATGCACGGTACAGAAACGTACAGTGTATCCCCAGCAGGACGACACTTTCCCCAGTGTCAGCAGCTCCATTCAGCAGAATGGAGCTGCTGACTTTAGGAAAAAGTCGCCCTGTGTAATACAATGTAACTATGGAAAGATGGATATCATTTTAAAGCTCTCTTTCTCCTCTTTCTGTCGACACCTAAATAGTCGCCCTGCGCCTTTTAGTTTTCTCTATTTTCGAGATTGAAATCGCGGCCGCGGCAATTTCAATCGCGAAAATAGCGAAAACTAAAAGGGCGGCGGTTTATATATCATTGGAAAGAGGAGAAAGAGAGCTTTAAAATGATATGCATCTTTCCATGGTTTCTGCACTGCTCGGAGTCCCTTTAAATTATGCTTTCATCATAATATGACAGCATGTACTGACCCAATGCCATATGACATCATTTGAAGCTGTAGAAGATGGGCAGATAGGGATGAATCAGCTGTCCTCCTTTCTTGATGACTCTGGTGCAGTTCTCAAAAAATGAGTTCTTTAGGTTCCTGATGCCCGTGTTTAAATACAGTGTCTTTATTTTTGGAAGTCTGGTTAAGTTTAGGCAGCAGTCACTGTGATAGGTGTCTGTGTCTGGGCCAGTTTTACGCTTGTGTAGTTATCTGTTAGAGGCAGATTTATATGGGCAGCACGGTGGCATAGTGGTTAGCTCTCTTGCCTTGCAGAACTGGGTTCCCGGTTCGGATACCAGCCTGGGCACTATCTGCATCTAGTTTGTATGTTCTCCCGGTGTCTGCGTGGGTTTCCTGTGGACACTTCGATTTCCTCCCACATCCTAAAATCCTACAGATAAGTTAAAAAGCTTCCCTCTAAAATTGGCCCAAGACTACAGTAGGGATTAGACTGTGAGCTCCTCTTAGGGACAGTTAGTGACTTGAATATGTACTTTGTAGAGCGCTGCGGTAGATGTTGGTGCTCTATAAATACTAGGCAATAATGGTTAGGTTAGTTTTAGTACGATTTTAAGTTAATGAAGAATTTTTGGCTTTATTTAGATTAGAGTCAGTCAGATGAAGAAATATTTTGGGTTAAAGGACAACTGTAACGTTCTTGAACAAAAAGGTTAGATACTCACTTAAGAGGAGAGAAGGCTCCAGATCCCTTAAAGCCTTCCCATTCCTCTCTGGGTCCCCTTGTTACACCACCACGCTGTTCTTCAAATCTCCTGCTGGCTGCGTCTTTGGGTCTCCTCAGAAGCACTCAGTCCCAGAGTAAGTCCAAGGATGAGCAGCTACATTTGCGCACGTGCGAGAACTCACACTCGTGTGCATATTACGGAGCTGCTTATCTTCAGGAGACCTGCATACTTCTGTGACCTTCTGATGAGACCCGAAGCTCCCTTTGACATTAAGGCTAGAACGGGGGGCCCAATCACGGAACAAGGAGATACAGAGAGGAAGCGGGAAGGCTTTAAGGGATCCAGAGCCATCACTCCTCTTAGTTAAGTATCTAATTTCTTTAGGACATTACAGTTGTCCTTTCAATTTTGTTAGCCAAAAGGATACATTTAGGTGCAAGTTTCAGCTTAGGTTAGTTTGGAGGGTTGGGGGATGCAGCTACTGAAGAGTTAATGGGGTGAGGAGTATGGAGATAGTGGTAGGGATCGGACAGTGGCAATGGTTGCTGTTATGCCATATTTGCAGAAGTACTGTAGTATTGTAGAACAATCATGTTTATTATGGGGGGGGGGGGGGTGGTGGGTTTTTTTTTATTATTATTACTTTTAATGCTTCTGTTCCAGTACAAATATCATACAGAGCTATTAAAGAGAAAAGTAAAAAGGTAGAACCCTTTGTAGAGTTTAATTTTTGTCCCTCACTTCCTGTTCTGGTGACACTCTGTGCTAATAATATAACCACTGGTTTCACCAGGGCAGGAACCAAAAGGAATTCTCTACAAATGAGACACAGATGGTAATAACAACCTGGCACACTAACCTTTTCCTGCTTTATCCAAAACTGCTTTATGCAGCTTTAGACTTATAAATCAATTACAGTGTATCTATAAGAGCTGTATTTGTAAAAGCATAAAATTACATTTTGTAAAATATATTACCGGTATATAGTTGACTTTATTTTTGAGTGTTGCAGGTATCTTAGATTACATAGTGTACATCTGCGTGCCTTTCAGCGAGAATGACATCAGTGTCTGTAAATTAAACAAAGGCAAATAATTGTGTCCCTTAAGATCAAATTAATGAAGATGATTTTAGCCCATTGTTGTGCTCATTCAATTTAACATGTAAATTCTTGTTCTTTTTTATTTACTTCACAATGTTCCCTTGTGTAGGATCATCTTGTCTCATTTTGAAGACAAACAACTCCGTAAGGCCTCCTCCGGTATCATGGGAACAGAAAAATGTTGTGATAACTGCAAGACCAGGTAAATGCTCTCCCTAGAGGTTTAATGTCTGGACAATTACCGTATTCATTTTATTTCAGAAGTAAAAGAAAGTGACTGTGGTGTAAACTCTGTTAGCAACAAGCTTTCTGCAACAATTTATAGGTCTTCTGTTACAGCCGATGTAAGCGTATCATTGCAGTATAATGACATTTGCAAATGTTTTTGTTGTTCAGGGAAAGAGTGACTATGGATAATAAACTGGGTAGCCTAGCTTGCACTCTATATGGACTATTTTGTATTTTTGTAGTATAACTGCTTTAGTTTTTTAAACTTTAATAAAATCTGCATACTGCTGAGACCTATGGATGGGATGTTGGTGTAGAGCTTTTAGCACACAATATTCACACTTAAGGTAGCCATACATCTAGCAAATTATGGGCAGATTCGACTGAGACAAATCTCTCTCTTATTGAATCGGATGAGAGAGGTCTGTCAGCTGCCCATACACCACAGGACAAATCCCAATCAATTTCATGCTGAAATTGATCCGGAATCGGCCTTGTGCGCTGCATCCGCCGCCCTGACGCTGTGCCCCCTAATGTAAATATCCCCCCGGTGCCCCGTGTAATGGATACATTACCTGTCCGCGACCTGCGCTTGTCCCCCGCTGCCTCCGGAATATCTCCTCTGCATACACGCACGGCCCACTGGGTTTCCTAGTAAGGGCACACGTGTGTGACGTCACACGCGCGCGCCCCCTTACTCAGAAACCACATGGGGCATGCGTGTATGGAGAGAAGAATGCACCCGGAAGCCACCGGAGGGACAAGCGCAGGCCGCGGACAGGTAATGTATCCATACTCGGGGCACCGGGAGGACATTCATATTAGGAGGGACAGCATCGGGGGTTTTGTCGCGATGGTCGGTGAATTGCACGCCATTACCGCCACACACCCGTTCGAGCAACATTTTGCAGCATGCGGATCGAGAATGCAACCAATTTTCGTCCTGAAATTGGTCACGTTGTCGGACGGGCATGCACTAAGCGGCGCCAGTTTTCATCCAATTCGATCATAATAATCAAATTGCACGGTCGACCGGCCACCAAGTCGCCTGATGTATGGCAACCTTTAACCTGCTAGTGTTCTTCAGCTTGTTCACTTTGAATGGGAACTGGATTAAGCTCTGCCACAGTGACCACACTTACAGAGAAGCTGTCTGTGTATTAGAGATGAGTCAACCCTGAGCTAACCTCTCTCCCCTCTGAATGCTTTACTTACAGCACCATCACTCCCTGCATATAACAAGAACCACACAAATCGGCTTCCCAGTTTTATATGACTTCAATTCACTAAGTATTATCGCATTCAGTAATTCAGAAAACAGCTGATTATGGCAGTTTGTCAAGCGTAAATTCACAAAGACTGTTACTGCATGGAATTTTTGACTATTGAGGAAAATTCCCAACTTGTGCAGTAAATACCTCAATAAATGTCAATTCACAAAGATTAGAGCATGCAATAAAACATAAGAGGTATTCATTTTTTGTACCTGGAGCTGTCGGTAACACCCAGCTATTCGCTAAAATGGAAAGGCAAAGGAGCCAGCTAAAAGGAGACGCCACCCTGTCTAACTACTCATCCCATCGGTACCGATGTAATACTGGGTAGAGTATCAGAAAGTGAACAAAAACATAAGATACAGGAGCAGGGCAAATTCATAGAAGTATCCCTGTAACCCTTTAGATGTGAACATGGAAAGACTGATGCAGAGATTGAGGGACTAGAGGAGTCATGTAGATTTAAAGGGACATCAGGGATGGCTTTTACTCTTGTACACTGTCTCAGGAAGAAGCAGCAACTTGCAAAGAAACTGCTCATGTTTTAGGCAAACCAAATGTACCAGAAGAATCAGCAGAACTTTGGCAAGAAGTGGGTAACCACCACAGTAGCAGAAGCTTGCTGCTGAGACTTACTCCACAGCAGGTTAGACTTCTACTTTTCACTGAACAGGTCTTAGTGAATTGCCATGCAGTTTTTCGGTAAATTACCAAACTATTACTGCATGTCTGAAAAAAGTTTAAAAATAATAAATGCGGTTTTTACCAACCTATTATTTTTACCGAATAGGTCTTAGTTAATTGAAGCCATTGTGTGAAGACATGTAGGTGGTGCTGGCTGTAAGTTACTGAGGCTGCAACTATGGATTGGATAAGGATTCTGTATGGGCGTGTGCTGTAAAAACCGTGGAGGAGATTTGGGCACAGCTAGCACCACCATAGGCCGTAATAGGAATTACTGCTATATCGTCGTTTGGTGAGTAATTTGGGCGCCGTCAAAAGACGGAGCACAAATTACTACAGAAACACTGTACTTCATGTTGAATTACAGATTTCCCCCACTATCCATGGTGGCCTAAAAGGGGAATAGTAATTAACGCTGCCGGGACTTGTGCAGGAGCAGTGTTAGCCGTTTATTGGCTTCACGCTGTGCCCAAATCTGCCGGCAGCCATTTAATAGGTCCGCCTGTATGGGCCCCGCTGGTATCTCGCCTTAAGTTAATGGTTGCGCCCCCGGGCCCAGATTTACTGCACAATGCTTGGGTGGAGTGTCCTCACTTTTAAGGCTGGCATGCTCCCCTTTTCTTCACTCAGTGTCGTCCTTTCTCCATTCCTGCAACATCTCTCACCCGTGACCTGGTACCTATGGTAAGTACGTGCTTGCCCACAGGAAATGTTGAAGAGTCTTCACTCTCATTAATAAGTGGGTAAATGTGCAAAAGCTGATTACCAGCTGACTTAAACTGTCCATGCATGCATCGATTATGTCCAGATATACCAAGCCCAGCTATCCCTATCCATCATGAATTCAGTTGGAGAGTGATTAATTCCTACTGTACACTGCAAACTTAATTTCAATAGATTTCATTTGAAATCTATCAATAATCAGTATAGCATAGCACTAGTGACCTGATTGTATCTTAATGAGAAGCAATTTATACATCTCTGATGTGCCTCATCTGCACAACTTGCTATGGCCCACTCTTAATCTGCAACTGGCTTTGAATAGATGCTTGATGCAGGTCTTGACAGAAAGAATGTGTTAACCTTAGGGCAGTACGGTGGCGTAGTGGATAGCTATACTGTCTGCACAGAGTTTTATGTTCTTCCACTGTCTGTGTGGGTTTCCTCCCACATCCCAAAAACATACAGATAAGTTAATTTGCTTCCCCCTATAATACAATAATAATAAATGAGTAAAAAAAAGAAATAATGATAATAACCTCAATAGTTGGAAACTTTACATTACAAGCTGCTTAAAGCGGAACTGAAATAAACTTAAAAAAAAGTTTCACTTACCTGGGGCTTCTGCCAGCCCCCTGCAGCTGACCTGAGCCCATGCACCCACTCACCGATGCTCTGGTCTCCCGCCGTGGCTCACTTTCACTTTGCGCAGTTCGAGTGCACTGCGTGTACTAGGATATGGCCAGGGCGCAGTGGATGTCGACTTAGAAGTCAGCTTCCACTGCGTGAAGAAAAGAATAAGCCCCAGGTAAGTGAAACTTAGTTTATTTCCGTTCTGTTTTAATTTAGCTGGCCATCACACTCATTTTTAAACTCCCTGAGTGAGAGTTAATTACAGCTCCCAGATTTACTGTAGTTTATGTTCAAGAAAACTTTACTATACTATTCTTTTGGCAGTAGGCAGCATGATTCCCCAGTGTTGACAGTTATGTTTTTACTTCAGTTGCAGTATGGTTTGTGTAGTACTGATTTTACATAAAGCTTGTGTAGTTAACTTTTAATATTGGCTGCGGTTTTCTATATATTGACTATTCTATAGATAGATATAATCTTGCTTGAGCTTTCTGCATTGCTTATAATTTAAAATAATTACTACTAACATTTAATATTGACCATCTCTAATTGTGTGTAGTGCAGAGGTTGTGATTGGACTGGTATTTGGAAATTTAGTGGTTATATTTGTATGAGGGCAAAGGTTAGGGAGAGCTGTGTGGGATAAGGTATCGAGCTAGAAGTGGATGCTCTAGTTAAGTTTACAGCCAGTGAAGAGCCTGGCCGAGGAAAGCAGCAGTTGAGGAATGAGAAGAGAGGTGTAGGATTTGAGCAGAAGAGTTTAGTGAAGCCATGTACCCACATCTCGATTTTCCCAACGATTTTAATGACTGACGATTTTTTGAGCACCGAGTAGTCGTTTCTGCAATATCAAGACGTGAGTACAGACGCACGACCACGCAAACGTCACTTAGCATCGTGCCACAATAACGGCCGTCATATCGGATCGCTAAGATCCCCGACGACTCCCACGCAAAGTACCGTGATTGCATGAAGTCTTGTTTGCTCCCGACATGTAACGTCGCGTGATGTCAGGCATACCCGATAGCAGGAAGAGGCGTCGCTAACTACCGTCGTCAAGGGGACATTGCAGGAAGCTTCGGGTGGTGAGTACTCAGCTTAAGGATTGAAAAGCTGTTTGTCTGTTGGTTGACCCCAGAGGAGGGTGTTTCAATAATCAAGGCAGGAAATGATTTGGGCACGCACATTTTATTAATGTCCTGTGTGGGAAAGGGATGGATGCAAAACACGCTTTTGAAGTGGAGATGACAAAAGATGGTTAGTGAATGTGTTTATTCCACACATTCACTAACCATCTCTCAAGACAAATTAAATGGCAGGATCAAATATTACCCTTAGCACTGTGTTGGATGAGCTGAAGTTATAGGGGTGAATGCTGATTGCTGTGGTAGGGCACAACTGCCAGCTTTATTAGCTATAGTGTATTTAAGCAATAGACCATAGGCCAGCGTGCTCTATAACAAAAATATTTACAATTGGAGAAGATATTTGAATTGCTTCTGAACTTCACAGTTGAGTTATTATTGAATGAAATGGACCCAGAATCATAACCTTTATTTGTGTTTTTTAGGTTACAGCATAACCTTTCTGTTACTGATACAGAAGACAGTCTTGAAGATTTTGGCCCACAGGCCTTGCAGTTCATATCTGCAGTGGAAGCTTTGGGGGAAAAATTTGGCACTGGTGTCCCTGTGCTGTTCCTCCGAGGATCTGTAAGTCTAGTTCTTTTTCAAAGACTACTTTTTGCCCCTAAGTAATATCTACTGTACAGGTAGTACCTGAGTTACGAACCCTCGACATATGAATGACCCGCTGATATGAACGGCACAATCCCATCACTTCCAAATAATGCATGCTATTGTACAGCGCCACGGAAGATGCTGGCGCTATATAAATCAAAAATAATAATAATGGTGTTCTTGTATGTCACGTGACATGCAGGACTAGTGGTAACGTGCACTAGTGGTAACGTGTAAAAGGAGGCGGAGAGGATATACAGAGTATGGTAGAGCACATGCTTTTGCCTTTCTTTAGTGCCCTCCTGCCCCCCACTGAAGCTATGGTATGTAAAAGGAGGATGAAAGCAAGAACAAAAGTAAATTAGGAAAGGGAGAAAAGTAGCATATGCGCAGTGATCAAAAAGTGTGGCCAATAGTGACTCATTTTCATGGTGAATCTTGTGCCCCCATAGTTTGCTAAAGCTTTCTAGCACTTCTTAACCTCCTTGACGATATGATTATTTCCAGATTTTAGGGTCTAAAAGCAGTGCAAATGTTTTGAACACTTTCAGACCCTAAAACCAGGAAAAAATCATGCTGCTAGAGAGATCTGCAGCTGCCCAACACTTACCTCCCTGGGATCCAGCTCTACAATTCTCCCTTCATTCTCTGGGTGGCGCTGTAACCCTGTAGTGAGATTGTCATCTGTCGTAATGACGACAAACAGGAATCTCACCATCCGCAGCCTGCGTGGATTGGAAGGATAATGGCTGCCGACGTCTGGATCCCGGGGAAATGAGTTGAAAGGCCTGCTGCGTGCTATTATACTCTGCAGAGACCTCTTGGGGGCTGCCACGAGTCAGGCTGCAGTTTTCCACCTGAGTCTGACTTGGGGTTTCCGCCAGGGAAGTATGCCCCCATGTTTACGGTCCCTGTGTTATATCCCAGGCCAGCACCCCCATAACTCTACAAGTTTTTTTTTTCAGCTCAGTCAGGACCCTATTGATTGGAATGCCTTGTAAGACAAATAACATGTATATCACAATTTTCTCCTGACGGACTCAAAACACCAGAGCTGCAGCCACTAGGACATGCTCTATAGGCAGTAGCAGTGTTAGGGAGTCTTATCCAGGGTCCTCCTACTGAATAGGTGCTGGCTTTCTGAGCAGGAAGAGCTAAGATTTGAACCCAGGTCTCCTATGTCAGACACAGAGCCCTTAATCCTTATAATTGGGCTGAGTCTGAGGCCAGTTCTAACTGCTGAAAATCTGCTGCATGGATAAACCCAACAAAAAAGGGCTGCAGAGAATACTGATTAATAACATATACCGTATTTTTCGGACTATAAGACGCACTTTTTCTCCCCCAAAAGTGGGGGAAAAAAGTTACTGCGTCTTATAGTCCGAATGTAACCCACCTTGGTGCTTTTTTCCTAGTGGGTGGCATGGCAGCAGTAGCAGTGGTAGTCCGCAGTGGGTGGCAGCTGCAGCAGAGCGATCCACAATGTATAAGCAGCATAGGAGAAGCCTCTGTTATAATCCACTTGTCCTTTGATCTCCCCAGGGTGCCCCCGCAGCAGGATCCACAATGAGAAGCGGCATAGGGAAAGCCTCTGTAATCATCCGCATGTATTCATTCTTTTTAATCTTTTAATCCAGCCCAGCGTCAGCCCAGTCTTCATCAGCAATGCTTTGTTCTTTAATCCCCTGATCCAGTCCAGCGTCAGCCCAGTAAACCCCGCAGCAGCGCGATCTCAGCTGATAAAGTATCGGATCATCTTCAGCCGCTATAGCGGCAATCCTCGGGGGCTTCCGTACTTGAATTGTTTAGTTGCGTCATCACATGACCCCGGCGCACGTGCGCCGGGGTCATAAGAGCGGAAGTAAACAATTCAAGTACGGAAGCCCCCGAGGATTGCCGCTATAGCGGCTGAAGATGTTCCGATACTTTATCAGCTGAGATCGCGCTGCTGCGGGGTTTACTGGGCTGACGCTGGACTGGATCAGGGGATTAAAGAACAAAGCATTGCTGATGAAGACTGGGCTGACGCTGGGCTGGATTAAAAGATTAAAAAGAATGAATACAGCGGATTACATGCGGATGATTACAGCGGCTTTCCCTATGCCGCTTGTCAATGTGGATCGCGCTGCGGGGGCACCCTGGGGAGATCAAAGGACAAGTGGATTATAACAGCGGCTTCTCCTATGCTGCTTAAAGACATTGTGGATCGGCCTGCTGGGGACTCAGGAGATTAAAGTCACATTGGGACAGCATTGTGGATGACAAAAGCAGCTGCTCCTATGCTGCTTTGGAACACCGTGGATCACGTTTGTGCTGCTGATGGACCACATGGACACCCAGACCGGACCCAGCTGCCACCCAGGCTGGTGAGATCTCCTGTAATTGAATAGGTTAGTTAGTGTAGCTGGGGAGGGGGGGGGGGGGAGTTGTGTAGTGCAGTGTAGCTGGGGGGAGGGGACAGCAGAGGTTAGGGAAATGTAGCTTAGTATAAATTGTGATGGCATCAGGGGTTAATGTAGCTTGGCAGTGGGACAGAGACATCTTGGGGGAAGGAAAAGTCTATAACACACTCCTGGACCATGGATGCACCCAGGTTTAGTATATTTTTTTTTTCCGTAGTTTTTGCCCTTTAAACCTAGGTGCGTCTTATAGTCCGGAGCGTCTTATAGTCCGAAAAATACGGTAAATACAGTAATAATATGCAAAATACAAATATGTGTACGGTAAGTGTACAGTTTTTGTAAATGAATCAAATGTAGACAGACAATGGGAGCCCAAATACATCCCACCGCTGGTGTGTCCAACAACATGAGGACTCACTTAGTGTGTGTATATGAAGCAACAGATAGATATCTGGTTATTGGAAGAATATAACTTTGCTCAGACACAGTGGTATGAAATCCAATCCACACATTCCAATTTCTGGATGTACTTAATGTTATTGATGTTCCACGGATGAATTTGACGCTCCTTTTTGAATTTTAAATGAGTAGTCCAAGCTGCTTGTTGAATCAATGCTTTGAGACCACCACTGATCTCTTTTTGAAGACCTAATTAACTCCAGATATACGCAAAATAAATTAAGTAGGTGTGCGTGTGCACTGGTCAGATGGGATTTATGCTGATTTAATACTGAGTGCCCCCAAGCTGGCTGCTGCTCTCTTAAGCTGTTCATCTTGTCTTATCTCAGGTTCACAGTACAAGAGGTTTTTCTAAGCATTTGTGATTTGAAAAGCTCTTGCTAATGCAATGCTTTGTATTATTTTTATAAAATTAGTTCACTCAAGTGGAAACACACACACATAGGATTGCATTAGCAAGAGCTTTTAAAATCACAAGTGCTTAGAAAAAGCTTTTGCAGTGTGAACTAGGCCTACGCTTTTTGTTTTTTTACATCTTTAAATGCATTTGTGCAAGAACAGGACCCAAAACACAGAGGTATACTCAATTATTACCTTTCTGTCAACAGCTTTAACCCATAAGAACCCTGGATTGTTTTACTGTACATACCATTGATAGTTTTACTGTACATACCATTGATAGTTTGGTCCCTGCGAACCAGATGTTCAAGCTCTTTACCTTCTCTACATTGGCTCCTAGGAAATTTTATAAAGGTAGTTCTGTAGTGCCAGGCCAATAAACAACAAAACAGCTGGTAACTTCTAACCTAAAGATCTCTACTTAACACTGTAAATGAACTGGGTTAGTTTCAAGGTTCCAGCCATCCTGCCCACTCATTGAACCTTATATTTGATACAGGAATATCTAGCAACAAGAAACCCAATAGTGTGACCATAGAGTGCTATGTGCTCTTAGCATGCCCTAGAAAGTGCTCCACAGGGTCAATATTTTCACTGTATCCATGGCTGAGTGACCTAGGTGCTCAGAATGTTCATCACAGAAAACTCTTTGACCCTGCCAAAGAGTTTGCCATATGGTATATTTACGGTAAATATTTTTTTTATATAGTTAATTATTATTACTTGTGTTTCAAGTTTATTTTTTGTTACTGATGCTTTGTTGCTTTTTGCATAGTAATTTTCAGTGCAATCGAAGCACCTATAGAACGATGTTAAAGTGAACGTGCTGGTGTTCACAACATCAGTAAATTTTCGTTGCGGACTGAATTCAGCTACCACAAAGTGTCTGCAAGTAGTTTTTAAATTCAAGCAGCACTCACTGGATGCTCCGTTTTTGTTCCAATGTCGTGGGCCAAAGTAGTTGAAGTTCTTTGGCTCGCATTACGTCTATCTGGTTCAGTATAAGGGATCAACCTTTGTTCACAATTTTTTTTAAGTCAAGGTTAGAGGCCCATTTTTGTTTTCACTATACAGCAACATTGATAAAGCTTTTTTTTCTCTCACAATGTATGGCCTGTCTAAATTCAGTAATCTGTGGAAAGATAGATTAATTTACAGAAGAAAAAAAAAACACATGCCTGTAAATGCTGGGCTACGCAGGTGCCCTTGCAACCTAGATCTAAATATATACAGGAATAGATTTGTTCTGATTGAGTGTGGTAAGGAGTTTCTGGTTCTGAAGTGGACTCTGTCCATGACCAAATTATTAGATCCAATCGATCTAAGTTTGTGGGAGGTGTGGAGCAATTGTAACAAATTCTTCAGAGAGCAAGGGCCTAAACTATGCAAGGATTTGACTGTTAATCAGCCAATTTTAACAGGGATTCTCCATTACATGGGTAACCAGTAAAGTGGCTACACAAGGGTTTGGCAGTAGCATTCCATACTATCTAGATGTGGTGCAGATCATTATTTGAATGACGTGTAGAAGGTACTGCAATACAATAGCCATGATATGATAAAATGGTGAACTAGGATTGGCATATCTTCTGAAATGATGAGTTGTTTACTGAGAGCAGGAGGATTTCACTACAACAGAGATTTGATTTTTCAAGTTTAATTCTGAAATCAGTTAATATATACCCCAAGGTTCAACCACATAGTTTGAGAGTGGTACAATTTTGCTGCCTGGAATTGTGTAGCAATGACTAGAACTGTAGTCTCAGCTAAGCAAGCATTTGATGATGGGACACTGGGTTTTCGGCAAGATAGGGTTCCAAAGATTAATTGTAAGGAAAAAGTGAGCTGGTTTGTTGGCCAGCCCTGCAATAACCTGAAATAGTAATGACTTTTTTTGTTGATCACTACATCATTTTTTTAGGGTAATGGATAGGAATATTTGTCTTTTGGGAATTAAGGTTTGCATCACTTTCATTTTGACATTTTACTGCATTCTTTAGCTCTTTATTTTATAGTGTTATCAAATTTATTGTGATTGATTGTTGTGGTGTAAAAGATTTGGTGATTTGGTCTTACTGGACCACACCTATTCAGGTTGAATAATGCCCTCTTGGAAGAAGTCAAACCCATCTATCCCTCCCCTGAGATACCTCCCATCCCTCCCCTTCTCACCGTCCCAAATTAAATAAATTATCTTATACACTTGCTTTCATGGTATGCAACTGATTAATTTTCCTGGCTCTATGTTTAAATTCTAAATTCTGCATCAATCTGCTTTCATGGTATGCAACTGATTAATTTTCCTGGCTGTATGCTTAAATTCTAAATTCTGCATCAATCTGCTTAATTATAAGTGTTAATAATTGGGGATTCTTCCTGTGTTACCATTTGCCTATTTCAATTCATTAGTCACAATTTGCATATCTTTAGACTGGCCCTGCCCCTGTGTGGCTATAGTCTAGTGTCTAGTATATTCACAGCTGCAATCAGTCTGCTTGTTAGCATCTATCTAGTCAGGGATATATTAGTAGATCATATAGTCAGCATGACCTTGGTCAGCAGTGTATACATTTAAGGGTGTTAATTTTAAGGGTACTTTAGACAAACCGAATTATACCAGAATTGAGCCAGAAGGGAACAGAAGTGAACTAGCACAAAACTCTGGGCTGTTGTTCATCTACTGATTTTCTACACCCTGCATAGAAGTACCTTCAATACCATATTGAACGTACACCAGCTAAACATACAGCCAGCTAAATTTAAGCACTGCACAACTGCTTACCAAATTACTGATGGTTTCACCGTGCCTCACCAACCACACCACTGCTGATCTTCGCTGGCTGTTACTCTTACTCTTTAATTTACAGCTGGTATTGTTAGGGGGCAGTGGATGCTGTGATGGTATGGTCACAATACTGGGTTTATAGTTGCTAAATATCCAGAGTCCTGTATCAAATATAAGGTTCAGTGAGTGGCCTTTCTTGTGGGTAGGATGGCTGTAGACTTGAAAATAGCCCAGTTCATTAGGACAATTTACTGTCCTACTAACATTTATTGGTACTTGGACAGACACATGCTTAACTCATGAAGCAATCTGCCAGAACTAAGCTGATCATCTGGGTCAAAGCCATGAGTGCTGAGCTCATGCAGCAAGGCCAAAGAATGTGAATGGCAAGTGGGACATACTGAATGAATAATACTTGCTGTGCATACTTTGTTGTCTGCCATGCTCATGCACTCTGTTCGTGACATTCCAGGCAAACACAGTATTATGCCAGGAATATACTAAGTAAGGCCCCTTTTATACTTAATTAGTTGCTCTCAGTTATAACTGAAAGAAAACAGATTTTCAAAGTAATGCCCATGTTTTCCTATGGCACAATTCACACTTACAGGGAACCTGAAGCGAGTAAAATTATTTAAAATAAATACATGACATAGCTGCACATTAATATTACATACTAACCTCACTATTCGTTCCTCTCAGAGGCTCACTATTTTCTTCTTACAGTGATCCCTTCCAGTTCTGACAATATTTTGTCAGAACTGAAATAGGCCAGTTGCTGTCAGGGATATATCAGCAGCTGTCAGTTACAACTGTGAATGTGCAAGGTAATGTCCATGTTACCCTATGGCTCAACTAGGTGATATTACAGTTTAACAGTGTGCTGACCAGGAAGCTGTTAAGGGGTAATAACCATTTTTAAAATGGAGGGCAGAGAATTCCATTGATCATAGTGGACAAACGGGACGCAGGAGAGGAGAAAGCGATTGAGGAGTAGACTACACAGGAGGTAAGTATGACCTGTGTATGATTATTTTGACTTTTTATTTTCAGTTCAGGTTCTCTTTAAGGGCCCTTTTACACTTAATCCACTGTGTTGGGCATACATTTGTGTTAGTATGCAGTTTTTCCTGAAATGTAATGGAAAACCTTTTTGCTACAATCCCCACACACTGGCATCTGCAAAAAAAAAAAAGTACAGTACCTTTTTTTTTTTTTTTTTTTTTTTTATTGCGGATGCCAGCATGTGGGAATTGTAGCAAATAGGTTTTCTATTACATTTCGGGAAAAAACGCGTACTAACACAAACGCATGCCCAACACAGCAGATAAGTATAACGCGTTTTTTAACTGAAATCTTCTTCCCAATGCACTGCTATGGAAAAAACGCATACCAACGCACGCTGACGCGTACTAACGCATACCAACGCATACCAACTGATTGAGTGTAAACTGGGCCTCATTTAAAACAGAAAACTAATTTTCAAAGTAAGTCCCATGTTTTCCTATGGCACCTTTCACACTTAACGCGTTTTAACTGAAATCTTTGTCACAATGCACTGCTATGGAAAAAACGCGTACTAACGCACACCAACTGATTAAGGGCCCTTTTACACTTAATCAGTTGGTGTGCGTTAGTGCGCGTTGGTACGTGGTTTTTCCATAGCAGTGCATTGGGAAGAAGATTTCAGTTAAAACGCGTTAAGTGTGAAAGGTGCCATAGGAAAACATGGGACTTACTTTGAAAATTAGTTTTCTTTCTATTTTAACTGAGAGCAACTGATTACGTGTAAAAGGACCCTTAGTGTTGCATAATGACAAAGATATGTTGAGCAAACAAATCCTTCCACCAGGAAGCATCCTGAACAAATGAGCCATTCTGCCACAGACAACCTGAGCAAATGCAGCACTCTGGTAGTGTCATACATGTTTTCAGCATGTCCCTGGCAAAGATGTGCAGATAATACAGAGCACTTTTTGTTGTTCAGCCAGATAAATGCTGAGCTTTCTGGTGACAGAGTTATGGAGGCTGACAGTTATTATCTTTTAAACAATACCAGTTGCCTGGCTGTCCTGCTCATCATCTGCCGCTAATACTTTAGCCACAAACTCTGAACAAGCATGCAGATGAGATGTTTCTGACAAGATAAGCTGTATGACCTGGTGCACATCAGAGGAGTTTTTCTAAGCGGTTTGAGTTTTTAAATCTGCTGCTAATGTTGTCCTATGTGTCTGTGCACACTGGAGCAATGAGGTTTTGTAAAAAAAAAAAACATAGCAATACATTGGGAAGAGCGTTTGAAACCTCTAAAAGCTCTTCCCAATGTAATGCTATGGGTTTTTTTTTACAAAACCTCATTGCTCCAGTGTGCACAGACACATAGGATAACATTAGCAGCAGATTTAAAAACTCAAACCGCTCAGAAAAACTCCTCTGGTGTGCACCAGGCCTTAGTTTGTTTCAGCTGGGTGTTTCAGAAACCACTGCAGTCAAAGAGATCAGCCGGATGCCAGGCAACTAGTATTGTTTAATAGGAAATGCATAGCCTCTATATGCCTTTCACTTCAGGTTCACTTCAACAACATGTAAATTTTTTTACATACAGTATGTACTTCTGAATATTAATATACATGTAAATAAAAGTACTTTTGCTGTTGAATTTGTAGTTTAAAAAGTTCGAATAATTGTCAGTATAATTCAGTCTATCCATTACATGAAAAAAAAACTCATTTTCCTGATGAAATTATTATTTTTGTTTTCCATCCTCCTGTACACTTTATCCCTCAGATAACTAGCTGCAGATGGGCTTTCAGGCAGTCCCAAAATAGACCACAGGAGGGGGGATCAGGTTTCGTCTATTATATTAAAACGAGTCGCCCTGCTGTAGTCAGAAGTCCTCCTGGGAACTTTCAAATTAAGAAGTTGTCTTTCATGAAATTTTATACCGCCTTTGTTACGGTGGAAGATAAAGAGATCCCGAGAAAGGAAACCTCTAAAGTAAAGAAAAAATAAGTGGTTTGCTATGTCTGATCACATTTAATGAGATGTTGCTGAGAAGAGTCAATGTTAGCTTTGTGTCTGCAAAGGCAGTAATCATAAGTGATTTGAGGTTTCATTGTGTGTTGCTTTTAATGTTAAGATATCAGTTTCACTTAATTATTATACAGTGTGTCTGTTAATAAACCATGTATCAAACTCAGATTGTTAACCTGCAGTTTAAATCGAGCATAAAAAGAGCTATTAAATACCAATGCATCATTTTTTGTTTTCAAATCCCTTGTTCCTGTTACTGTTTAGTTGTAACTGTAAATAAAGATTGTCTACTTCTTTGGACATATACAGTAAGTTCAGGTGGCAGTTCTATACTTTGTTACTGTCATATTTTTGAAGATACAAAGTGAGCACAGAATACAAATAATTTTTCTACAGTATTCGAACAGGAAAGTTGCACCAGAAAGTTGATTGACCCCTCTGAGCCGCTCGGTCAGCGATCCGGCCTGGCAGATTGCTTCTGCAAAACAACATCCTAGACAGAGCATAGTTTTCCCCACTTACCTCACCCTCTGCATGACATCACTCCCACTCTGCAGGATTAGAAAACGTCATGTGTGAACAATGTCAGCCCTGGAGTGTCTCCTGAGCGATTGGGTGCCAATACCTGCCAGGAAACATGCCTTTGTATATGTGTATGGGGCTTTAAGATTCCTTCCTATACTCAATCGTTGTTGCTCAAGTACACAGTTAATTGCTCAGTTTGGTAACAAACTACAAATTGTCGATACAGCCAAGCAGATCTATTTTGTTGGGGGGGCAGTAGCGTTGAATAAGAAAGCATTATCCAGCGGCAGGAAGAAACATTTTAAGACTTTAGTAATCATTTGGTATTTTGCAATTTATCTTGTTTAGTCACAAAAACAATGTCATGGGACAGCTGTAAGTACACTAGATTTTCATTCAAACTAAGAATAATTGACAGCAAAAATCTAGCATCTGAATATAGATTTAAAGAGCTATTTTGAGGGTTAATTAGCCCCTTGAATAACCAGGAGGAGAAGACCAGATAAAAAATATTAATGATAATTCCTATATTTGTATAACCCATTTCTCCTGTCTGAGTCAAAGCGGTTGCAAGGCAGCTACTAGAGCGCACTCAGTAGTTGTGTTAGGGAGTCTTGCAAAGAATTCTTTACTGAATAGTTGCTGGCTTACTGAATAGGAAGAGCCAAGATTTGAATCCAGTTCTCCTTCCAAGTCCAACAAGCAAAAACCTCTTTTTTAGCAAACAGGATAACCATATGTTTGTCAAATGCCCTAAGTTGTATGACAATTGTATAACACAACCCTTCTTGCTGAATTGTATAACACAATTTAACTTTTTTTTGTCTGGTTGCCTTATTATGTTCCATACTTATGTAACTTTTTACAATTCAGCAAGAAGGGTTGTAAGGGTCTAGAACCCACTTGCAGCATGTTTGCCAGCGTTTTGGAAGCGTTTGCATTTTGAAAAATGGTCTCTTATTCACTTGATATGTGAATCACTGCAAAATAGGCTAAATTCTTAGCTGTGATTTTGCTGCAATTCTCATTCAAGTGAGTGAGTTAGCATTTTTGAACATTTTGAAAATACAGACTTTGCCAAAATGCTTGAAAAAAATGCATGTGGGTTCCAGGCCTGCGTTTCCTGCATGCAGATTCACATAGACAATACAAGTGGATGGGGCTGTTTCCACTTGTCAGGATTTCTGAGTGTTTTTTTGTGCAGAAAAAATCTGCATGGCAGAGCCATTAGAATTCGCACACCGCTATGTGATTCGCATACAATGTATTTAATAGGAAATTCGCATGCGGTTTTGGTATGCAAATTTGCATGCAAATTCGCATACGATTTCATGTAGAAACAATGGAAAAGCACACAGGCACTGCCATGGTTAAATTCGCATACATAGTCATCCATGCGAAATCGTATGTGAATTCGCATACAACCGCACGGGCCCTTAGGTTTAAAGAGACATCTTATTTTTTTCATTTTTTTTTCTTTTTGATAATTTAACCAGTTCGGCCTATCTGGACGAGCTTCCTCGTCCAGATAGGCACTGGTGCTGCCGCCGGCTCGTGCGCGCGATCGGGCGCGCCCCCGCGCGCGCTCCCGCTGCCCGCCGCTAGCCCCCCGATCAGTGAATGGGAATATAATTCCCATTCACCGATCTAACTTCCCCGCAGAAATACCGACGCTTTCTCTCCAGAGAGCGCGGTATTTCTGCCCCCAGGAAACAACTTCTCAGCATTTTAGTTCCTAGATGCGAGCTGGTTCGCATCTAGGACTTTTTTCACTGTGGCCATCTTGTGGCCAAATAGTAAACTGCACCCACATACATTTTTGATAAAAAAAAAACATTATTTTACATTTAAAATTAGCAGTTTCCCTCCCACACCAAAAATTACCCACATACACTTTTTTTATTTTAAAAAAAAAAAAAACAACAATTAAAAAAAAAAAAAAAAACAACATAAATAGTTACCCAAGGGTCTGAACTTTTTAAATATGCATGTCAAGAGAATATGTTATTATATTATTTAAAATTATAAGCTTATAAATAGTGATGGACGCAAATTGAAAAAATGCACCTTTATTTCTAAATGAAATATCGGCACCATAAATTGTGATAGGGACATCGTTTAAATGGTATAATAAGCGGGACAGATGGGCAAATAAAATACATGCGTTTTAATTACGGTAGCGTATATTAATTTCAAACTATAATGGCCAAAAACTGAGAAATAATGAATTTCTTCCGTTTTTTTCTTATTCTTCCTGTTAAAATGCATTTACAGTAAAGTGGCTCTTAGCAAAATGTATCACCCACAGAAAGCCTAATTGGTGGCGGAAAAAACGAGCTATAGATCAATTCATTGTGATAAGTAGCAATAAAGTTATAGGCGAATGAATGGGAGGTGAACGTTGCTCGGATGCATGAGATTTTCGGACCGCGGCGCTGAACCGGTTAAACTAACATCCTATATAAAGAAAAGGCAGCACCTCCTAAGTTTGTGCTCAGATATCCTCCTAGGCAGAAGAGAATTTACTCACAATTTCAAAAATTCAGCTGAAGGAGACTTTAAACAAGTTATCAGGTGGCACGGCAGCCAGAGTGGGAACAGAAACAGGAGGTGATCCAGCGGTTAAGTACACAGTGAGGTCGACCAAATACAGACCTGTTTGCTACTACACAGAAATCAAAAGTATGAAATGTATTCTCTCAACTCTGGTTGTCCCTGTCAGCAGACATATTTCCTTGCTAAGTCACTTGCAGCTGGCAGGCACCATTCCACCCATGGGCGTTTGAAGCATAGGGCAAGATGGGTCAGGCACCACCCGACCCCCCCAGGGCAACAGCCGCCCGCCTGGCCAAACAAACCAGGGCAGACGCATATCTTCAGGGGTGCAGGCATGGCTCTGGCGCCATGCCTGCCCCGTCACAGGCCGGCACCACTGCCTCCTTGTGTCCGCCTGCTGTGTCCCATCCCTGCTGGCTATCATGTAACAGTCAGCGTCACTCAGACCTGGTGGACACCGCACTAATATGCAGGAGTGACGTCATATGTCACTACCGCATATGCAGCTCCTGCTTCTCACTGGTCACCGGTTGTTCAGAGGTCTAAATGACGCTGCCTGTTACATGATTTAGGCAGCGGGGATGGAACACATTGGTGCAGATCTGAGGTCTGACATCATGGTGAGTACGGTGGGGGTCCCTTTAACTACCTAAAACTAGAAGGGCATCTGTCACCGCCTAAACTATGGTTGTCCCTGTCACTAAACTGGGGGGGTCCCTGTCTTTACCTGAACTGGGGGGGTCCCTGTCTTTACCTGAACTGGGGGGGTCCCTGTCTTTACCTGAACTGGGGGGGGGGGTCCCTGTCACTACCTAAACTGGGAGGAGTCCCTGTCACTAAACTTGGGTGGTCCCTGTGTTTATCTAAACTGGCGGCACCTGTCACCACCTAAACTGGGAGGGGGGGGGGGGTGCCTGTCACTAAACTTGGGGGTTCCTGTCACCACCTAAAACAGGGGGGTTCCTGTCACCACCTAAACTTTGGGGGTCCTGGTCACTACCTAAACTGGGGGGCACCTGTCCACCAGCACCTGTGTCAGAGGCACTCACAATCTATTCCTGTGAAAGCCCGTGATTCCACAATTAACATTGCTACCCAGAGTAATTAACAAAAATTGTAATGAAGCATGTGAATGTTATTCTGATATCTTGGTGTCAAATAAGAGCTTGGTTTTCGATTCCTTTGGAAGCCTATGAAGGTTTTCCTCCAGTAGGAGCCTTTTAAAACATGGCCCATTGCTCTATCCTAGTATGGTCCTATTCCAGTTAACTGCTTGGGTCTAAAGAGGGTGCTATTAAAATCCAAAAGCTATCCAACAAATTAAAAAGGGCTGTTCTCTGTTCTGTGTTGTTGTATATCTAATAAGCATCTTATGTATGGGAGATTTGGAAGTTTATGGTTTGTGTAAGAGAAATCTGAGGCATGGTTACAATTCTTGATTTCTGGGTAGGTGTTTATAAAGGTCTAGCCATTAGAACAGATGCAATGCATGGACTTATCAAGTTTTCTTACTATGCAGTACCTTTAGCTTGGTACTGCATAGTAAACAATTTTCAAGGTAATACAGAAATCCAAATGTCTGTTCTCCAAAAAGATAGAAACTCTGTAAAGTTTTATTGCTGTCTGAGGGGTGGTTTTCCATATCACTTTCTAGCATGCACTGGAAATGCAAATTCGGTTAAGTACCATATTAGTGGGTTATATTCTCATAGATCCTATCATTAAAGTACACCTGAACTGAGAGGGTTATGGTGGATGCCTTGTTTATTTTGAACCAGTTGCCAGGCAATGCTGTGGATCTCTTTGGCTGCAGTAGTGTCTGAATCGTGCATCTGAAACAAGCACTTGGCTAATCCAGGCAGACTTCAGTAACATCTGATCTGCTGCATGCTTGTTCAGGGTCTTTGACTAAAAGTATTAGAGGCAGAGGCTCAGTAGGACAGCTCGGCAATCTGTATTGTTTAAAAGGGAATAAATAGGTCAGCCTCCATATTCCTCTCAGTTCCAGGTGTACATTAAGCACGTTTTATAATACATTATAATCTCTCTCACACTGTTGTCTTGATTTTAAATACTACCAATACCACTGACTATAGTCTCATATGTATTTCTTCCCTTTGTCTGCCTTTTCATTTATAGACGTCTCAGCGTTTGCCAGAAAAATTTCGCCGACACCCCTTGTTCGGTAAAGGTAAATCTCAGACTGAGGTTTTTTGGAAGGCTTTGGCACGGCTGTTAATCACTGAAGGATACCTTGAAGAGTCCAGTGGTTTCAACAAGTTTGCAACTACCTGTGGCCTTACAGGAAAGGTAAGACATTGCAGAGCTATCAATGTGGAATGCCAATGCTAGTGGCGTTTCTAGCCTTTTTGTCACTCCAGGTATGAAGTCCTGTGTCACCCATCCCCCCCCCCTCCCCCCCAACCTTAACACAAAAAAAAACATGGGGCCCCAACCACTGTAGTGACATGAAGCCGCAAACCTTATCAAGTACAGAGAGATGTATTAAAGTAAGGAAAGGGAGCATGAGACACAGGATGGTCACACAGCACTGGACTGGACGATAGGTGGATGAAAGCACAGCTTCTGCTGCGCTATACTCTGCATTTACACACTGGGCTGGGGGAGTGCAGGAAGGGAACAGATGGTGCTTTCTTATGTTCCCTTGTGCTACTGAGGGACAGTGGGAGGAATAAAGAGGGACAGAAAAAGCCCAGACACAGTGGTACAGAGTGATGCACAGGGTGGAAGAGGTAGCACAAGTGGACAGAAGGTGGCATGGGTACAGAGGAAGGGACAGAAGGAGGCACAAGGGCCAGAAGGAGTCACAAAGAGGGGCAGAAGGAGACACACCGGGGACAAGAGGAAGCGCAAAAGGAGACTGACGGGAACAGATGGAGGCACAGGGGGACTGAAGGACACACATGGTGTAGATGTGGCACAGGAGACAGAAAGAAGGGGGGGGGGGGTACATGGGGACAGGCTGTCTACAACTTACACTTTCCAGACTATGTGATGTCTGCTCTACAGGGACCTGCAATGCTGCTGCTCTTCAGGACACCGAACTTGCTGCTACACACACACACACCCACACAACACCCATGGGGCGGGGCTTAGTCAGGGACATGGCTTCATCCGGTGGCAGTGCTTAATCCAGGGTCATGGTGCCCCTCATCCTGCAATAGCATGGAATGCCTATGCCTAAAAATGACTGCCCAATGCTGTCCAGAAATTATTGCAGTGATTTTTCTATAGTAAAAAAAAAAGAGAAAATCCTTCTTAGGATTCTCCATTTTAACTGTGCATCTTTAAGCCAATCCTGATGCCATTTCCTCCCTTACTCTCCTCTGCCTGATAGTGTATGATGATTGTCTTCAGGCACTCCCCCCAAGCTCTGCAAGAGAAAGTGCATTGTCTCAGCATGGCAAATATTGGTCAGACATAGAGAAACAGAGGTGTGGCAGGGGAAAATGGTGTGAGGTGAGGGGGGAGGGGGGGGGGGTGGAGGCTTCACACAATCAGGCTGCAGTAGTTAAAGGGAACCTAAACTGAGAATGATATGAATTTTTCCTTTTAAAATAATACCAGTTGCCTGACTCTCCTGCTGATTCTGTCTCTCTAATACTTTTAGCCACAGCTCCTCAACAAGCATGCAGACCAGGTGCTCTGACTGAAGCCAGACTGGATTAGCTGCATGCTTGTTTCAGGTCTGTGATCCAGCCACTACTGCAGCCAAAGAGATCAGCAGGAGAGTCAGGCAACTGGTATTGCTTAAAAGGAAACATCCATATCCCTCTCAGTTAAGGTTCCCTTTAAGACTGAGAGGAATGTAAAGCAGCAAAAAAAGACAACCCAGCATGCCCTGCAGCTTCCTTTGTGTGGCAATGTACCAAATAAGAGTCAGGTAAACTGGGGAATGATTATCGACAAGAAAAGTAATAGTGATTTTTAACTTTTGGCTTGCCTGGTTAGCATCCTTATTACTTGTTTATCAGATAAAAATAAAGAATTGATTTTATGCCCGACAGTTACACTTTAAAGAGGAACTGTAGCCAAGGATTGAACATCATCCCAATCAGTAGCTGATACCTCCTTTCCTATGAGAAATCTTTTCCTTTTCTCAAACGGATCATCAGGGGGCTCTGTATGGCTGATATTGTGAATTGAAACCCTCCCACAGTGTGATGTCAGCACCTAGGTACTAAAATCACACTATGGGAACCCGGTTGGAAACTGCTGTTTCCAACTGCCAAAAAAGCAGCATCTCCTTCCACAGACATAACCTGCCAGCAGTAAAGATGTCACCATGTGATACATTTCAGAATGTAAATTGTGGAGAGGAAAGATTTTAAAATGGGTAAACACTTACTAAATGATTTATAAATAATTATTGTAAAAATGAAGCACTTTTTTCATGACATTTTCACTGCAGTTCCCGAGGCAAAATAAAAGGGGAAACAGTGGTGTGGGCATGTTTGCAGACCCTTACCTATGTATTTCTTCTCTCCAAAGATGCTCCTTGTATCTGTAATTTACTCCAGCGGTGGTCACGGCTAGATTAATTCGGTGAACTTTGAACCAGAGGTTTTTGTACTTGTACAGTGCATGTGCAGTATTTTAGTTCCACCTCTGTGTCACTTGAAGCTGAATTGTCGCAGTTACCTTTCGGATTTAAAGCAAACCTGAGGCAGCAGGAAAAAGGAAAAGTAAATACTTTTTATGTAAATTAGAAAGCAGATAAGGATACACTTCCCTAAAGATAATCAATAAGTCAAAGCGAAAAAGTACATTTCTTTCACCACGGTAGCTGGCCACTTCTATGTAAGGACTCCTGGATGTGTGCTCCGTCAAATGGTGAAGAAGGAAGCAATCTGTGTATGATCCATCAGTAGAAAAAAGTTAACACGTGCACATTCCGTCTGTGCTGCATTTTGCATTTATTCCATAGGTCGACATACAAGAAGTATAACATCAGTGCCAATAGTATACCTCCGAGAGCATGGGCTAAACTGCCATCCCTGGATATAGAGGTGGTGGCATGGACAGAACAAGAGGTCGCGCATCCTAGGGACGTCTGGTCAATGCGCTTTTCATTAACAAAGTTCAATACTTACCTAAAAAGAGGGAAGGCTTCCCATGTCCTCCTTGCCCCCACCACAGCTGGATGGGACCCTCTTTTAGTTTGCAGACGTGTTCCCCTTATGCACAAATATGGCCGTTCTGCACCTGCGCAAGTATGGCTTTGCCTGTGCAGTAGCACAGAGGCAATCGTGGATGATTGGCTTCAGTTTACAGAGCCAGTGTGGAAATAATTGTGCAGGCACAGTATGGCTATGCTAGTGCACGTCAGGGAACGCAACCGTGAGAAGGTATCCAATAAGCTATCGAATATGTTCAGAGGGTCCATGTGTGGCGGTAGTGGGATCCAGGAGGGAATGGGCTTCCCTCTACCTCGGGTAAGTAGGTAACTTATTTTTCTTTTTACCGCCTCAGGTTCAAATTTATATTTAGCACATCCTTAGTAGCCGTAATGAAACTTCTATCAGAATAATTTTGTGGTTGAGATAGTAAACTGTAAAGAGCAAACAATAGCTGCCTAGGAAGTGTAGAGGTTCTAGGATTATGACTTTGAAACGTAAATGAACAGCTATTGAGCCAGCCCAGCAGAGAGCATGCTACACGTTTGTATAGCACTGATGCATTTTTTGGAAACCCTTCACAGGGAAAAATAAACAAGTAATCATATCACATACTGTTCCTTAGTATGGCTCAGCACTCACAAAGATGCGGGAATCCACTCTGTGTCAGTGCCTCCCCCTGTATTTTGGGTATAACTTTTTATATACACCATCTTTCATCCTTTTTTTTGTTTTTGTTTGATTGTCCACCACAGACAATAGTGGGTACAATACATACGTACATTGTATATGCACAGCCAGTTGAAGGATTCAGCAACACAAGTACAAAACTGAATACATAGTTCATCTATAACCAGGCATTACTTCTCCTCTCACGACTAAGCAAAGCTCACCTGCATTTCCACTGTCTGAGGAAGCCCATCAAGATCTATTTTGTCCTTTCATCCTGGAGGTAGATGCATATGCAGTTAATGCATGGTATGAAAACATCCAGTAGTAAAACATGTTTATTTTCATGTTTATTCAGTCTGACTACATTCTAACTGCAAAGTTGAATTGACTTTACAAAACATATCGTATTTGGTGTGACTTCTGTATGTACTAGACCAGAGGAGGTTTTTATATAGCAAGGCCTCCAAACACCTTACAACTGACACATGCAACTATTTCTGGAATTCTATACTAATCAACTTCTTTATTGCTTTGTAATGGCTACATTACAAATCACATTGAGGCTGAAAAACATGTCTAACTGTGACACCTTCGGTATGTCACATCGAATGTGTCATAAGCCGTACACATTCCAATTGCCATGTCTCAAGCAGCCAGGGCTGCCACTTTTGCTCTCTCACCAAATGACAGAAGTAATTAGCAAGCCTTCAGTGCAAGCTTCAAAAGGAGGCAATTAATGTGTGTCCAAATACCCTGCTGTGTAACTAGCTATAAATCATTACTCCACTGTGACAGATATCTTAAACCAAGGTTTCCTAGAAGAACATGGTCTCCAGAACTGACACCTTGCCCAGAGCTGCAGAAGGACTGATCTTATCTAATGACCACCTCCAAGCAGCTGACCTTCTGTTACCCAGAAATTCCCTATTCCCATATTTTCTTCATATTGCATAGGAGAAAAGACTCTTATGTCGTTCACATTTGCATAGATCACGGGGCCCTGCCTAACACACCTTCTGGGAAATTTTCAGAATGATAGGACTTAAGATCGTTTATAAATACAGGTTCAAAGTAACCTTGTTCGTTGATCAGACTAATGTGTGCATGACAATCCTGTTCTGCCAGATTTGCTGCTCTGGTAAGAGGAGGGAAACTTCTCTTTCAGGGGAGGGCCTCAGTTGTTATGTCAACCCCTACCTTCAGGCCAAGGTTTTTAAAAGGTTGATACACCCAGACCTGAGGGTTTTCGTTCATCATCTGTTGTCGAATTCCATAATTGACAGGCCCGGTGGACTCTTGGATTCTTTCACACAAAGGCCATTGGCCACATAGCATCCTCCATCTTGGATTATTCCTCACAAAGACTTTATTGCTTTACTGGACTCAGACAACACTGTATTTAGTAAAAAAAAAAAAAAAGAGACACCCTACCACATTGTCTTTTTTTTTTTTTTTATAAATTTGCGATTACCGGTAGTTAGCTAGGTTATAAATATCAATTTCTTCCTTTCAAGAATAGCTAGCTAGGGTCCCTTCGGTCCGAATTCAAACTGAGAGTGGTGGCAGCATTACCATTTCAAAGGTTAAATCGCTAATTTTATTTTACCGATTATAAATACAATCGAGACTGTATAATGTATGGACACACCAACCAATCTTAATCATTTATTGTGCTCCTAGTTGTTCCGCCTCCAGAAGTCTCTACGTGATGAGACCTGTACGGCAACTGTAGCATAATACAAAGGGATTGGCAGGTGATTTGTCACACTAACAAATTTTTTATTCTTTCGTATTCATTATTGTAATTTTATATTTTTTTGTATTTCTATAGGGCAGGAACTGGCTTAGTAAAGCTATGAATCAGTCGACCCCAGTCCTCCTCCTGCAGCCAAGTGAAGAGTTGTGCTCTCGAAAACCTCTTATTACAAGGTATAGCTATTCAAGCAATGTTTTAAGGTGTGTTTGTGTGTGTGTGTGTGTGTGTGTGTGTGTGTGTGTGTGTGTGTGTGTGTGTGTGTGTGTGTGTGTGTGTGTGTGTGTGTGTGTGTGTGTGTGTGTGTAACAGAGAAGCGGTAGGCATACGGTAACTTGAATTTCTTCCTTATGGAGGATTCGTTCAGCCTGCCCATAAGGAATAGCCTTTGGCTGTACCCATTTTTGCTGTTTTCAAATATCTTCACATTCTGCTGTATTGATGTAGTTGGAAATGATCTTGGTCTACATGATGCCAACAGCTCTCTTTACCGAAAGAAAGCAGTTTTGCATACATCCTGGAGAGGAGGGTGGTACACAGGAATTTACAAAGGATCTCTGGTAGGATGTTTTGTAGCGTTAAACATGCATAACCATTATGAAAGCAACTGTGATTTTCATGTTCTTCATTGTACCATGGCGACACTTCTCCCACCCAGGAGACTGGTGTTATTGCACAGCATTTAAACTGGGAATGTAGCATCAAAGTCAACTGACTACCTATCTACAAAGCATGAACATGGAATCGTATAAACAGAGGGCATAGATCTGTGCACCTTTTACAGCTCAAAATTCTGGTATTCTTTCTTTTTTTCTTTTTTTTTTTAATATAAAAACGCTGCCAAAATCGCCCAGGCCTAAGATCAGATTATCTGTGAGCCTGGAACCCGCTAGGGCAATTTTGGCAGCGTTTTGAGATCGCTGGCGATTCCCAAAAAACTCTTTGCAAATGAATTGAGGGGAAACCCATTAGTGCGATTAGGGGTAATCACAATCGCAGGACATGCAGCATTTTGAGCGCTTTCGCGTTCAAAGCAAAGTACATAAGCGTTGCATAAATCGCTTATCAAAGAGATTATGCAGCGCTTTGGGGACCGAGAGATCACATTTAAAATAAAGCATTAAATACTTACCCGGTGTCTTGATTACCTTCTTCCGTCCGTAGCTCCGCCCCCTAAAGAAAGAGGTCACAGGCGCGTCTCCGATTGGTCCTAGAGAAGCAGCTATGACCTCTTCCTTTAGGGGCGGGGCTACGGACGGAAGAAGGACGCAGGGTAAGTATAATAATTTTATAAAAAAAAAAAAAAAAAGAATCGCAAATTGGAAACTCTGCATAGCACATTTAAGCGCCGGGGAATCGCTATCGCAACCTAGTGGGTTCCAGGCCTTACTTGGATTTAAACACACCCATGCTGTAATGTGCATGCTTTTTAAAACTGCTGTGTATATATATTAGGGGGGAGGGGTTGACTGGCAATTTGTAAAGGGATAGCAGAAGTATGCAGTTTATTGGAAGGACAAAAAAAAAAAGCTTCAACTCCTTTTCCCAGCACTCCTGTGTTACAGCAGAAACATGTGGTGATGAGCAAATTAGTTGACTAAAGTGCCTGTTAACATTTATATAGACGTATAACTATTCTATAGCTAAAGGGCATGCTAAGATATAAGCATTACATTTTGGTTGTATAGCCAAAACTACCACACCAAGTTATTGGCACTAGGAGCGTAAATCTGGTGCAGAATTCTGGCTACTCTGTAGCCAAAGAATTTCACAATAGCCACTAAAGAGAACAGAAGGTGAGTGTCCGTTAGTATCAGTTGTTCGGTTCATAGGCATCGATATAAGAAGGGGATTGAGGGATTCTGGTAGGTTAGGAGCGGTTAGTTTGTACTTATTATGTTTAAGATTTGACTTTTTAAGATTAAATTCTGAACAGCGGCCAGTTTTAAAATAGACAGAAGTAATGACCGTTTGAACTTTTTAGAGCTAAAACCTTTACTCCACTACATATGTGTTTTGCCTTCCATACTTACTTTTCGGGACATAGGACTAAATTTCTCTTTCAGTTTTACTGCCTAATTTGCATAGATAACCACTCTATTTTTTAACACTTTCTATACAGGAAAACAGAAAGGGATGACAATTTCTTTGTTGGACTAATACTACAGTAGTTTTGGATGTCCTTCAATGCAAGGAAAGAATCTAACGCCTCTTAAATAAAAATCTCACATTTTGGAAGAGAAATTAGATTTGTTTTTTACCTGTAGTGGGTAGTGCCTTTGAGAAACTATTTAAAGCTAATGTGTAAAGTTTTATCACACTTGCATTATTCTTGCTCTTCAGAAAACAGGAGTAATGGCTGGCTCCACATTCTATGGGGTTGATTAATCAAAGCCAACCTCCCTCCTGTTACTCGTGCTAATCAATTGGCGCAACATAATTTAACTTCCCTGCACGCTATGCGCGCTACTAGTGGCAGCGTAGCTTGCATAACTAAATATTGGCTTCTGCTTACAGAAGCCGCTTGGTAGTGATGCATTACCACTGCGATACTTCACTAGTGCAGCCACTAATGTGTTAATTAACATAGTTACAATGTATGTTATTTAACATAATAGCAGCTACGCTAGTGAAGTATCGCGGTAGCGATATATCACTACCGCGCGGCCTCTGTAAGCAGCGGCCGCTGTTTAGATATGCAAGCTACGCTGCCACTAGCATGGAGGGCAACAGGAGATTGCTCGCGCTATTAGGTTTGATGAATAAACCTCTATGACCTTTGGTTAATTTTTGTGAATTTGATCGGGCCCATTGACCCTTATTCAATTCACTTTTTCTCCTAACTTTTCTCCTAGGTGATATTTTCATAATAAATTAATCTAATACCTTTTTTATTGACTTTTGGTACTTTTTCAATTGCAGAGTGCTAAAAAATTATTTTAAACAGAAGATGAAAAATTATTTCTCTCCCAGGAAAGAAATTAGGAGAAAACATGAATTGAATAAGGGCCGATTTATTCATGCTTTTTTTGTGCTTGATTTTTTTTTTTTTTTTTTTTTTTTTTTTTGCAGCTCCACTTGCCAGTTCCAGTGATTTCTAAACAACTGTTTGTGTGCGTTTCTATTTAATTTACTACATTTGGACAAATTTAAAAGTGGAGCTGTAAGTCATAGTGCCAGGGGAATCTTCAAGTGCAGTATACATCAAATTTGTAATATTTAATATTTATCTGAGTTTAAATGAAGGCACACCTGAACTGGGTTAAAAAAAACTGGGGCTACTTCCAGTCCCTGTAGTCTTTGAGGTCCCCCAGTGTCTTTGGGGTCCATTCCGTTGTGCCGCTGTCTCCCTTAGAACCCCTTAAAAAAATCTCAGACCAGGCTTGGTCGCAGACTACTGCGCATGCACTTTTTTGTCCATGCCCCTACATGTATTGTGCTTCTGTCTCCAGGAGCATAATGAGCATGTATGGTTCATATCTTTAGCAAGCTGCACATGTGCAGAAAGCTTTGAATGACAGAACTGCGATTGATGGAACAATACATATGCAGTAACCTGTGACCAAACCAGGTTGGAGATTTTTCTTAAGGAAACAGCAGCATAATGGAGGGGACCCCAAAAACACTGAGGATCCTCAAAGACTACAAGGGGCTGGAAGAAGCCCACATTTTTGTCCCAGTTAAGGTGTCCTTCAAAGTACTTTAATCTATCTTTGCACTCAATTTAGGGTCAAGATATAAAAAAAGACTTTATATACCCTTGAAAAAGGAAAGGTAATTTTGCCTTTAACAGCTCTGTCTTTAAACAGCTTGCAGCCTTGTTCTCCTATGGTCAAACAGACGTCACCCAATATGGCATCCAGCAAAACTACTAATGACATTCAGGTTAGTGGATTTATCTTTAGTGATTTTTTATAATTTATGTGAGATGCATATGGCTACACCTGACATCCTTCCAGTGCATTGACCTGCAAATCTTCACAAATCACCAGGAGTATTTGTAATATTGTTTTTATTAATTTGTATACTTTGCTGATTTGTGAAGGCGGTTCATATTTGGTTGTGTGGAGAGTGGTTGTTTTCACATTAACCTCCTGAGCGGTATGGACGAGCTCAGCTCGTCCATCACCGCCGGAGGCTGCCGCTCAGGCCCTGCTGGGCCGATTTTCCTCAAATAAAAAGCAGCACACGCAGCCGGCACTTTGCCAGCCGCGTGTGCTGCCTGATCGCCGCCGCTCTGCGGCGATTCGCCGCGAGTAGCGGCGAAAGAGGGTCCCCCCAGCCGCCCGAGCCCTGCGCAGCCGGACCAATCAGTTCCGGCCAGCGCTAAGGGCTGGATCGGAGGCGGCTGACGTCAGGACGTCGGCTGACGTCCATGACGTCACTCCGCTCGTCGCCATGGCGACGAGGAAAGCCAAACAAGGAAGGCTGCTCATTGCAGCCTTCCTTGTTACTTATGCTTGCCGGAGGCGATCAGAAGAACGCCTCCGGAGCGCCCTCTAGTGGGCTTTCATGCAGCCAACTTTCAGTTGGCTGCATGAAATAGATTTTTTTTTATTAAAAAAAACCCCTCCCGCAGCCTCCCTGGCGATCTCAATAGAACGCCGGGGAGGTTAAGGTGTTTGTTTATGACACAAATATTAAATACAATTTTTAAACTTTGCCTTTTATGCTTGCTTACCTATCTTCTTCTATACCAACTGTAAAGTACTGTACACTGATTAACACTACAATTGGGTTTGCATTAATTGGCAATGTAAATGATCTGCTTTAAGGTTTTTGTGTACAATGCCGTGAATATTACAGTGAACATTACATTTAATTTTTGAAATTGGATTTATTTATAGAAATCTTCTACAAAATCTTCACTAAAAGACAAGTTCTCCTACCAGGAGGCTGAGAGGATCCCCAAAGTAGAAGTAACTAAAGCCAGGTATTTTTTCAAAATGTATAAATGTGTGTACAGATAGTCTGTACTGTAGGTTCATGCTTAACCACTTGAGGACCACAGTCTTTTCGCCCCTTAAGGACCAGAGCCTTTTTCTCCTTTCAAACCACTGCAGCTTTCACGGTTTATTGCTCGGTCATACAACCTACCACCTAAAGGAATTTTACCTCCTTTTCTTGTCACTAATACAGCTTTCTTTTGCTGCTATTTGATTGCTGCTGCGAGTTTTAGTTTTTATTATATTCATCAAAAAAGACATGAATTTTGGCAAAAAAAATGACTTTTTTTATCTTGCTGTGCTGACATTTTTCAAATAAAGTAAAATTTCCTATACATTTGAGTGCGAAAGTTATTCTGCTACATGTCTTTGATTAAAAAAAAAACATTCAGTGTATATTTATTGGATTGGGTAAAAGTTATAGCGTTTACAAACTATGGTGCCAAAAGTGAATTTTCCCATTTTCAAGCATCTCTGACTTTTCTGCGCACCTGTCAGGTTTCATGAGGGGCTAAAATTCCAGGATAGTACAAATACCCCCCAAATGACCCCATTTTGGAAAGAAGACATCCCAAAGTATTCAGTGAGAGGCATGGTGAGTTCATAGAAGATTTTATTTTTTGTCACAAGTTAGCGGAAAATGACACTTTCTGACAAAAAAAAGAAAAAAAAAAGTTTCCATTTCTTTTAACTTGCGACAAAAAAAAAATGAAATCTGCCACGGACTCACTATGCTCCTCTCTGAATACCTTGAAGTGTCTACTTTCCAAAATGGGGTCATTTGTGGGGTGTGTTCACTGTCCTGGCATTTTGGGGGGTGCCTAATTGTAAGCACCCCTGTAAAGCCTAAAGATGCTCATTCTACTTTTGGCCCCTTAGCGCAGTTAGGCTGCAAAAAAGTGCCACACATGTGGTATTGCCGTACTCAGGAGAAGTAGTATAATGTGTTTTGGGGTGTATTTTTACACATACCCATGCTGGGTGGGAGAAATATCTCCGTAAATGACAATTGTTTTATTTTTTTTACACACAATTGTCCATTTACAGAGAGATTTCTCCCACCCAGCATGGGTATGTGTAAAAATACACCCCAAAACACAATATACTACTTCTTCTGAGTACGGCGATACCACATGTGTGGCACTTTTTTGCACCCTAACTGCGCTAAGGGGCCCAAAGTTCAATGAGTACCTTTAGGATTTCACAGGTCATTTTGAGAAATTTCGTTTCAAGACTACTCCTCACGGTTTAGGGCCCCTAAAATGCCAGGACAGTATAGGAACCCCACAAATTACCCCATTTTAGAAAGAATACACCCCAAGGTATTCCGTTAGGAGGATGGTGAGTTCATAGAAGATTTTTTTTTTTTTGTCACAAGTTAGCGGAAATTGATTTTAATTGTTTTTTTTCACAAAGTGTCATTTTCCGCTAACTTGTGACAAAAAATAAAATCTTCTATGAACTCACCATACTCCTAACGGAATACCTTGGGGTGTCTTCTTTCTAAAATGGGGTCATTTGTGGGGTTCCTATACTGCCCTGGCATTTTAGGGGCCCTAAACCGTGAGGAGTAGTCTTGAAACCAAATGTCGCAAAATGACCTGTGAAATCCTAAAGGTACTCATTGGACTTTGGGCCTCTTAGCGCACTTAGGGTGCAAAAAAGTGCCACACATGTGGTACCGCCGTACTCAGGAGAAGTAGTATAATGTGTTTTGGGGTGTATTTTTACACATACCCATGCTGGGTGGGAGAAATATCTCTGTAAATGACAATTGTTTGATTTTTTTTACACACAATTGTCCATTTACAGAGAGATTTCTCCCACCCAGCATGGGTATGTGTAAAAATACACCCCAAAACACAATATACTACTTCTTCTGAGTACGGCGATACCACATGTGTGACACTTTTTTGCAACCTAGGTGCGCTAAGGGGCCTAACGTCCTATTCACAGGTCATTTTGAGGCATTTGGATTCTAGACTACTGCTCACGGTTTAGGGCCCCTAAAATGCCAGGGCAGTATAGGAACCCCACAAGTGACCCCATTTTAGAAAGAAGACACCCCAAGGTATTCTGTTAGGAGTATGGTGAGTTCATAGAAGATTTTTTTTTTTGTCACAAGTTAGCGGAAAATGACACTTTGTGAAAAAAAAAATACATATCAATTTCCGCTAACTTGTGACAAAAAATAAAATCTTCTATGAACTCATCATACACCTAACAGAATACCTTGGGGTGTCTTCTTTCTAAAATGGGGTCACTTGTGGGGTTCCTATACTGCCCTGGCATTTTAGGGGCCCTAAACCGTGAGGAGTAGTCTTGAACCCAAATGTCTCAAAATGACCTGTGAAATCCTAAAGGTACTCATTGGACTTTGGGCCCCTTAGCACAGTTAGGCTGCAAAAAAGTGTCACACCTGTGGTATCGCCGTACTCAGAAGAAGTAGTATAATGTGTTTTGTGGTGTATTTTTACATATAACCATGCTGGGTGGGAGAAATATCTCTGTAAATGACACATTTTTGATTTTTTTTACACACAATTGTCCATTTACAGAGAGATTTCTCCCACCCAGCATGGGTATGTGTAAAAATACACCACAAAACACATTATACTACTTCTCCTGAGTATGGCGATACCACATGTGTGACACTTTTTTGCAGCCTAGGTGCGCTAAGGGGCCCAACGTCCTATTCACAGGTCATTTTGAGGCATTTGTTTTCTAGACTACTCCTCGCGGTTTAGGGCCCCTAAAATGCCAGGGCAGTATAGGAACCCCACAAGTGACCCCATTTTAGAAAGAAGACACCCCAAGGTATTCCGTTAGGGGTATGGTGAGTTCATAGAAGATTTTATTTTTGTCACGAGTTAGTGAAAAATGACACTTTGTGAAAAAAACAATAAAAATCCAATTTCCGCTAACTTTTGACAAAAAATAAAATCTTCTATGAACTCATCATACACCTAACAGAATACCTTGGGGTGTCTTCTTTCTAAAATGGGGTCACTTGTGGGGTTCCTATACTGCCCTGGCATTTTACAGGCCCAAAACTGTGAGTAGTCTGGAAACCAAATTTCTCAAAATGACTGTTTAGGGGTATAAGCATCTGCAAATTTTGATGACAGGTGGTCTATGAGGGGGCAAATTTTGTGGAACCGGTCATAAGCAGGGTGGCCTCTTAGATGACAGGATGTTTTGGGCCTGATCTGATGGATAGGAGTGCTAGGGGGGTGACAGGAGGTGATTGATGGGTGTCTCAGGGGGCGGTTAGAGGGGAAAATAGATGCAATCAATGCACTGGGGAGGTGATCGGAAGGGGGTCTGAGGGGGATCTGAGGGTTTGGCCGAGTGATCAGGAGCCCACACAGGGCAAATTAGGGCCTGATCTGATGGGTAGGTGTGCTAGGGGGTGACAGGAGGTGATTGATGGGTGTCTCAAGGTGTGATTAGAGGGGGGAAATAGATGCAAGCAATGCACTAGCGAGGTGATCAGGGCTGGGGTCTGAGGACGTTCTGAGGTGTGGGCGGGTGATTGGGTGCCCGCAAGGGGCAGATTAGGGTCTAATCTGATGGGTAACAGTGACAGGTGGTGATAGGGGGTGATTGATGGGTAATTAGTGGGTGTTTAGAGGAGAGAAGAGATGTAAACACTGCGCTTGGGAGGTGATCTGATGTCGGATCTGCGGGCGATCTATTGGTGTGGGTGGGTGATCAGATTGCCCGCAAGGGGCAGGTTAGGGGCTGATTGATGGGTAGCAGTGACAGGGGGTGATTGACAGGTGAGCAGGGGGGATAGATGCATACAGTACACGGGGGGGTCTGGGGAGAATCTGAGGGGTGGGGGGTGATCAGGAGGGGGCAGGGGGGGGGATAAAAAAAATAGCGTTGACAGATAGTGACAGGGAGTGATTGATGGGTGATTAGGGGGGTGACTGGGTGCAAACAGTGGTCTGGGGGGTGGGCAGGGGGGGGGGTCTGAGGGGTGCTGTGGGCGATCAGGGGGCAGGGGGGGGGGGAATCAGTGTGCTTGGGTGCAGACTAGGGTGGCTGCAGCCTGCCCTGGTGGTCCCTCGGACACTGGGACCACCAGGGCAGGAGGCAGCCAGTATAATAGGCTTTGTATACATTACAAAGCCTATTATGCATACGTGCAGCGGCGATCCGGGTGCTAGTAACCCGCCGGCGCTTCCGAACGGGAGTGGCAAGCAGTAGAACCCTCTCTGATCAGATTCGATCACAGATGGATCTATCTAATAGTCCAATCTGCTGACCAACTGCCAGTGTATGAGCACCTTTAGTTTGTACTTGTTATGTATGCGGTTTGTAATGAATACTTTTTATTGTTCTACTTCAGTGCATAACATGTGCTTCATACATTAACCACTTTACCCCCGCGCGTACGTATTTCTCCGCCCCTTTTTCCATCCTTTAACAACCAGGGACGGAGAAACACGTACTTTCCGCGTTCCCGACGCCGCCCGCCGCTAGTAAACACGCCGCCGACCGCTCGCCCAGAGATCAATGAACGGGAAAATCCATTCCCGTTCGTTGATCTAAGCCCCGCAATGATCAGCTGCTCTCCTATGGGCAGCGCGATCATTGTGAGAAAAAACTCACGTGTCCAGCCTCCTTATACTTCCTCCAAGCTTCCGGAAGCTTGGAGGTCGCATTAAAACAAAAAGTTACTGTGGCCATCTTGTGGCCAAATAGTAAACTACACCCTACACATTTTTCACATACAAATAAATGACTTTTACACATAAAATTAACTCATTACCTCCCACACTCCCCATTTTTTTTTTTTTTTTGTAATTAAAAAAAAATTAAAAAATTTAAAATTAAAAAAAATACATAAATAGTTACCTTAGGGACTGAACTTTTTAAATATTTATGTCAAGAGGGTATAACACTGTTACTTTATAAACTATGGGCTTGTAATTAGGGATGGACGCAAAAATGAAAAAAATGCACCTTTATTTCCAAATAAAATATTGGCGCCAAACATTGTGATAGGGACATAATTTAAATGGTTTTATAACCGGGACAAAAGGGCAAATACGTTTCATGGGTTTTAATTACAGTAGCATGCATTATTTAAAAACTATAATGGGCGAAAACTGAAAAATAATTATTTTTTTCCCCACATTTTTCCTATTTTCCCATTAAAACACATTTAGAAAAAAATAATTCTTGGCATAATGTCCCACCTAAAGAAAGCCTAATTGGTGGCGGAAAAAACAAGATATAGTTCATTTCATTGCGATAAGTAATGATAAAGTTATAGACAAATGAATGGAAGGAGCGCTGAAAGGTGAAAATTGCTCTGGTGCTCAGGGGGTAAAACCCCTCAGTGGTGAAGTGGTTAAACATAATCATAATAACTGCCATATGAATGCTCTTCAGAGCAAAGTTTGATTAGGTAGGTTAGAAAACCTTTCCAGTTTCTTCTTTTTGTTCACGTGTGGGACAGACAGTATTTATTGCTTACGCTCAGCTCATCCTCACACCACCGCACATAGATATAAAGTGAACCCTCAGTGAAAATAAACTGAAGATATAAACAATTGTATTTATAACTCCTAAAAATGACATTTTTAGATATGCTATGGATTTATTTTGTATAGCTGATGTCCCGGCATTGCCCGGGGATGTATTTGACTGATGTTGGCTGTGCCCACTTTTTCTAACCCTAACACACAATTACTCAATTACTCAATGACCTAGTTTGTGAGCTTTGCGGTCTTTGTCATCAATAATTTGCATTGAAATTAAATCTGATTGGCTGTTTGTGGCTCCATCACCTTTTCTGAATTTGAACCCCAGTCACCAACTGGTACCAGGTTTGAGGTTTGAGGCTTGTGCCATTAATAGTGCAAGAATGGCAGCAATTAAATATTCCCCATGAAAAACAATAGGAGAATTTTGATTGGCTTTTGTCGGCTCCACCCACTTTTCTGAATATTAATCCCAGTCACCAACTGTGCAAAGTTTGAGAACCCTACCATTAACAGTGTAAGAATGGCTGCAGTTTACATTTTCCCAGTGAAATTTGTATTAGTCTCTGCCCACTTTTTGGTTATGGGAATAAAAAGTATCCTATATGTTATTCCAGGTAATGTACTATGTGTGTGCCAAATTTCATTCAAATCCGTTCAGCCATTGCGTGATTAACAAGCATCCACACTTTTGCATTTATAGTATTAGTGAGGTTTAAACATGTACAAAGTTGACTGTATGTTTTATTGTCTTTATTTATTGGCAGCCTATTAAAGGGATACTGTAGGGGGTCGGGGGAAAATGAGTTGAACTTACCCGGGGCTTCTAATGGTTCCCCGCAGACATCCTGTGCCAGCGCAGCCACTCACCGATGCTCCGGCCCCGCCTCCGGTTTACTTCTGGAATTTCAGACTGATAACCACTGCGCCTGCATTGCCATGTCCTCAATCTCGCTGATGTCACCAGGAGCGTACTGCGCAGGCACAGACCATACTGGATCGAGGACACGGCAACACAGGCACAGTGGTTTTCAGACTTTAAATTCTGAAGGCGGGGCCAGAGCATCAGTGAGTGGCTGCGCGGGCACAGGATGTCTGCGGGGGACCATTAGAAGCCCTGGGTAAGTTCAACTGATTTTCCCCCGACTCCCCCCTACAGTGTCCCTTTAAGTGTCCCAGAGTTAAAACTCATGAACTATTGACCTTTTCTCTAGCTCTCACCTGCACTCAGAGGTTGTATTCTGTCAGGAAAACTTTCATGCCTGTAATTTGTTGATCGGTAAGGTTTACTATATTCCCGACAAGGTGCCGACAAGAGAGTAGCAATTACCTGCATGCCTGAAAATTAACTCTTTCAGGAAGCAAAATAAAAGAATCAAAACAGCCTGGTTATTAATGTTTTGCACTGTATATACACCTGTCTATCTCATCATGTCACATGTTACCTGGTTGCACTTTAAATGTGGCCACCTAGCCAGGCATATGTGTATGTGGTAGTCCACCATAGTATGCCCTGAGGTCAGTCAGATCTTGTCTGCAAATCCTACTTCCCTTGGGAGGAAGTGACAGGCTTAAAATATGCCTGTAACCATCTCTCACACTGTAAAGTAATTCATAATAAAGTATACCTGTATAACATTTTCCATTGTTCCTCTGATGTGCAGGGGAGAGGGATCTAATTGTGATTATGCAGGATGTAAGGTAGTCAGCCTTCATCTGTTGAATGATTAAGGAGTCCTATCCAAGAAAGCAGTACATGAATCCTGAAAAATGGAAATAACAGCAGGCAGAGCTTTTAAGATAAGGCTGTTTAACTGGCCATTTCATAGTATTTAAAGAAATACTTTAGATTTCAATACCTTTGTATGGGCCAGCATTGCTTTATGGGTATCTGGCCATAATGATGCATTCTTCTGCATCTTCTCCTGACTTTCTTTAAATATTTTATTGCCAGTTTAAGGGGACAAGATGCCTACAGATGTACAAAGTTTTTATTTTCTATTTTTTATTTTATAATTGACACCTATAATATGTTTAGGATATTATTGACAATATTTCCCTTTTATGCAAACTAATTTTATTAGCCAGCATTGTAAAATATTTTGTTTGTACCCGACAGCTCTAGCATATCTTATATGTTCATATTCTGTTCACATTATGTTCTCTGTTGCCTTTGAAGTGGGAGCAGTCTGAGGATCCAGTCACCACGTAAAGCATCCAAACCACCAGAGCCCATCATTTCAGCAAGAGAACTTGAACTACAGGTGTGTCTGACAGTAAATAACTCTGACTTTTTTTGTTATTTTATTGTCTCTCAAGGTAATGGATATGCCAGTTTGAATAAAGCTAGAACATATAAGTAAATGTGAATTCTGTGCTTTAGTTTTGGTGCATTGTCACCTGCACAGTACTTACTGTGCACTTAGTGTGCCACAGTATGCCAAAGCAGAGTTCACCAGGTAGACTCCTTTCAGCCTTCATATTATCTATGCATAACAGAATAACGGTCGCCTAACTGTCATTAGTGAGAACTTTTGACGCACTGACTGTCTGATTATCTGAGTGTTCTGACCAACCAGTATGAAATGTATTTTTTGGTAGAGCATTCATTTTTCTAGAAGAGAAAGTTTTGTCCTAGTTATGCTTCTTCATATGTGCGTTATGCTGTATGCAACTATGTGTTATATTTTTTTCTTCTTTTCACTTCTTTTTATCTCCTACAGACGTCACTTTATGGCAAACTGGTAGCAACAAGACAGATAATTGCAAGTGAGAAGGATATCCCACCAGCAGTTTTGGCTACTAACAAAGTCCTTTTGGACATGGCTAAATTGAGGTACATGAAAATGTAGTCATTCTCAATCTCAGTAGCTCCTTGTGGACTGCTTCAATACTGAACCTCATAATGATTTAAGATATTTCAGAAGACCTAGATTATATCTGAAATTTCTGATATGCTGAACGATACCATAGAGCAGACATTCCATATGTACCCATAGATCAGGGGTCAGGAACCTTTTTGGCTAAGAGAGCCATAAATGCCATATAAAATGTAATTCCGTGAGAGCCATACAATATGTTTCAAACTGGGACAGTGCGCATGCGCAGAAGAGGGCCCACTCCCCTGTTGCCATGGTGATGTGTATACAGTTGATCTGCCAGGGAGCGGAAGTGTCAGACATGTCTTCAGCTTCTCTTGGGTTTCAGCAACATCAGCAATTTCCCCAAGAGCCAGACAGGAGAAATACTGACTAACAGCTTGTACAATTAGCTAGCTGACTTGGGAGTTGATTCACTTTATAGGATGAGATCCCCGCACTTTGGCCCAATAGGCTGCCTGTCAAGTGACAGGCAGCCTATTGGGCCAATCAAAGTGCAGGGATCTCGTCCTACAAAGTCATTGGACCTGACAGGATCCAGAGTGGAACCATTGGAGCAGCCATTAGTTTTCAGGTAGCGCAAGTAAGCTAGTAATGCATGCTACAGCAGTAGCGTGCCTACTTTGAAAATTTTATTTGCGTTGCCACACTAAACTGCGCTGCTTGAGCAGTGTAGCTTAGTGAATAAACCCCTAACTGTGAGCCAGATGTAGCCATCAAAAGAGCCACATCTGGCTCCTGCGCCATAGGTTCCCTACCCCTGCCATAGATGGTATGCTGGCAGCACATTCAATTTTTATGAGAAAATTTATCCAGAAAATCCTTTACTAATTTGATCCATTTTGTGATCACCATTAGAATGACAGAGATCCCTGACTCTGATGGGCTCAAAGTGCAGCCCTCCCCATTGTGGCCCATATGAGCAGTTCTGCAAACATATGACCTGATTTCAGGACAACATTTGGTTCTTTTACTATTTTATATCAAAATACATTTAATAATCCCTTGGGTGCGTTACGGATTTAAATGGTGAATTATTTTCCTAGTAGTCACCAGTATTCACCAGCGTGGATTGATGAGCTGTTACCAACAGTGGGCAGTGGACTACTTGGCTGAAAGTGACTACTATGTTGAGATCTCTGGGGTTTCCCCACCAGAAACAGGGAGAACAGGAGTGGGCCTCTAGTGATGAGAAGGCAGGGTTGTTGAATAAGCCAATGTATAAGCAGGCAGACTCATTTAGAGTGGAGGTTACTGGCTGATTTCAGATTAGGTAGATGGCATGGTCAAAGTGCCAGGCTGGGTTACAATAGGAATGCAGAATGTTAATCGCCAGGAAGACCAGGTAACAGGAAGCAGTAGCTTACAATGATATACTGCTGGAACAATGTTGATCTAACAGCACAGAGGAGGGTTTAAACAACCTTTAGCATGATGTGCAAATTATTATGCAATGCTCTTGCGTGTCTACAGTCTCAAGCATGCATTTGTGATCCCGCCCTTAAAGAGAATCTGTATTCTAAAATTCTTACAATAAAAAGCATACCATTCTATTCAATATGTTCTCTTGGGCCCCTCTGTGCTGTTTCTGCCACTCCCTGCTGCAATCCTGGCTTGTAATTGCCAGTTTTAGGCAGTGTTTACAAACAAGACATGGCTGCTAACCAGCTTGTGATAGGCTCAGATAAGCTCAGTCTGTGACTCATACAGAGCCTGCAGGGTGTTTGGAGATGGTGTGTATAACTTCTATCCTATCACAGCAGAGCAGCCTGAGCCGACAAAGCTGACAAAGGAGAGAAGATTAGATTATATAACAGAGATAATAGTGACTGTGCAACAAGGGAACCCTGCAGTAAGACAGACCACATTAGAACAGGTATAGGAACTTATAGGATAGAAGAAATAAGGCTGAACATTTTGTTACAGAGTCTCTTTAACCAAGGCCATAAGTTGGTGGCTAGTGTCCTTCATGCAAGCAGGCACGAAACCTGTGACTATGACACTATGAAATTAACATGAATCCTCAGCTGAGAATGTTTGTTTTTGTCGGTAACACAAAATTGTCAAAACAAACATTAAATATGCAGTTAAGCAGAAAGGCCACAATGTGGAAATATTAACAGTTAATAAACCTTCTATATGTTGATAATAGAGATCAAAAGCTTAATAGCTTTTCGCTATTAGAAAAAAAAATATAACACACCTTGGCTAGCCTCTATAGAGACAAAATAGACATTCTTTTTATACATATTGTGTCCCACTCCACAGAGAGTACCTTTATGAAATAACATTATAATTCATAACAAAATTAAAGTACTAATGAGGAGATAGGGGATGGGACAGCGGATCATAAATCATCACCTCTAACTATCCACAGATTAGGATAATGATCACTTAATGTCACACTCCACGTATTAGCACATCAAATCTATCTGTTAGGAATACAATATAAAGTGTAAGTGAAAAACCTTTAACCCAACACAGCACCCTTCACCTGTAATGGGCTATATCAGGGGTACACATGGTGCAAGGCTAGGTTCACACCACAAAAGGAAACCTGTTTCCCAGAATTAAATAACAAACATGTTGACAGGCATACCTTCGAAACTGCCGCCGGGAGATTTGGGCGCAGGGTAAAGCCATTAAAAGACTTACCCTGCTCCTGCACAAGTCCCAGGGGTGTTAATTACTATTCTCCCTCTAGGTCACCATGGATAGTGGGGATAAGATGTAATTCGGCTTCCAGCTATTGCTGGCGGCTGGATTACAGTGTTTTTAGAGTAATTAGTGCTCCGTCTTTTGACAGCGCCCAAATCACTCACTGAGCACTGCTATAGCCATAATTCCTATTACAGCCTGTGGTGGCGCCGGCTGTTCTCAAATCTCCTGCGCTGTTTTTACAGCACTCGGTTGACAGAGCCTATGTTAAGTACAGAATCCATTTAGATATGCTACAACATGTTCATGGTGTCCGTTGTAACAAAATGCTATGTTCTGTCCTGCATGACGTTTCCAGGCACCATTTGTAAGCAATCGTCATAGATAGCAATACTATTTACGACATGTCTGTTACAATGCATACAATGGAATTGTGATAACTAATGAGCCTGTACATCAAAACTGAGGTGACCATTCACAGCACAGACCTATTGTAATGTAAACCCAACCTTAACACATCCTAACACATCTAGGCAGCACACGCACATCAAACTCACATCTGAGTTCAGCTACTTTTTCACCTCTTTTTCTTAGGGCTTAATATTGCCATCTTCTGACCTTAGTGCTTACATGTAAACAAGCCACAAAGCATATAATAGCAACTTGGAATGTGAACTCATGACTGCTTTTTCAGATTTATAGCAGCCTTGCTTGAGAGTAGCCAAGAAATAGACTATAGAATATTTATACAAAAAAGAGCAAACCAATGGGTTGTCTTTGTGCCTGAAGCTAAGCAGGCCTATAGTTGTGGTCACACATAAACCACTCACACTCTGGTTCTTTTGTAGCATGCCTGATATGTTAGTGGTATAGTTTTACTACTATGGGATTCTTTTTGAATAGATGTGTGAGACTTTCAGTTGATTGCATTGTATGACGCAAGAGCCATAGACAAGTTTAAAGAACCTATAAAGAAGGCACAAGTGTAAAATAGAATGTCCTCTGTTTTTCCATTGGTTTACTATATATTAAGTACTCACTTAATATATATTAATATATTATATATATAATATATATATATATATTAATATATTAAGTACTCACCAGGGCTTGTAACAGAATTACGTGGCTGAAAACGTCCAGCCTCTCAAAATTGTGGAAATGGTTAAGAAAATCTTTATACTGCGGCATTCAGGTGACCAAAAACAGCAGCTTTATAACACCGTGAAATTACTTAGCTTTGCCTGCATTAGACAACGTTCTTTTGATTGTGCCTCGCCACATATTACAGAAAAACTTATTCCTTTTGAACCTACTTTTTAGTTCTGTGTGCCATCATGCTCATCTTACCCACCCTTTACATATAGTCACAGTTTTTTTCTGATTTCTTTGACAGACCAACAACAGTTGAGAATATGAAGAAAGTTGATGGAGTGTCCGAAGCAAAAGCTAACATGCTGGCTCCTCTTGTTGAAGTTGTCAAGGAGTTCTGCTTGGCTAACAGTCTAAAGGTAGTGTTTTACATTGGCTTGTAATTTGCATATTCTCTAAATTAAAAGAATGTATAAATATCTTCTGTTTTTTTCTTGTTTACAGTAGCATGCAACCATGCAGCTTTTACAGCGGGGGAGTACTAAAACAGATAGGAGGGCCTGCCTGCAGCTTGTTAGGGTTCCAATTAACGGTGTGATTTTTTTAACAAACAATCTGATTTCGTTAAGATTATTCAGATCAAAAGAAAACATCATATTTCATTTATCCATAGCATTCAAGAATCCAAACTATTTCCAGTATTGAAACCAGTTGTGATCATATTTATGAAAAGGTCTGCTATGCTGATAGACCGGGTTATCAATAATGCAACCAGATTCTGTGTTGTCATACAATACAATCTAAATTATCTGATCAAAAATATGATTGGTTACTAAAAATATTATCATTACTGGGCACCTTTAGTGTTAAGCAAGGTTATTCACATTTTCGCCAGCAGAGAGTACTCTTCTTGACAAGTAATTCTGAGTGCTGGCAGTTGTTTTCAAATTGGCACATCTCACAGCTAATCTCAGGAATCAAGAAATATGACTGAAAGATTGAAATGGGAAACGTAGCCTCTTTATTCTTGTTCTATAAACATTACTTTGAGTACATGCACTGATTTAACAGCTGCCATATTAGATTAGGTATCTGTTTAATTCAGAATGTTGTTTTAGCTGAACCGCTTGTGTACCATAGGCTTACACCCTCCTAGTGACCAATTCAGTGCTCTGCAGCTTTAAAAGCTTGCTGCAGAGCCATACTACTAAACACGCAAATGAATCCCCCCCCCCCCCCCCTTTTTTTGCTACCAACAGAGCTTTCTGTTGGTGGCATCTGATTTCTGCTGCAACATTGGCTTTTTTAATAAAAACTTCATTTTTGTTATTATTTTTATCTCTTCCCTTCCTCTGCTGTAAATGAAACATAAGAAGAGGGGCAAGTGAAAAGGGCCCTTTGCATTGGGTGTTTAGAGAACTGTGGAGAATGCATGGGGAAGTAATTAAAGGAGGGGTGTATGTGCTCATACTGCCAGGAGAGGGAAGGCAATAAATGAAGGGTTATGCATCCTAATTCTGTGTGAGGGAATATGTAACCCCCAACTGCTGGTATGTGCCTTAATTGAAGGGGGGAATGTGTCAAAATTGTGAAATGAAATGGATATTCCTGATCCAATTAGTGCAAGAAGGGAGTAGCGATAGCTGGGTATGGCCTCGAAATGAAAAGGAAGGGGGGAGGGTTTTATGAATTTTCCATAATAGTTGCTTGCCCGTATGCCCCATTGAGAACTAGTACATGTGCTACCTGCAAATGGGAGGATTATGCGCCCCTTGTTGGGAATGCATGCAATTTTCAAGAAGGGGGATGGATATTTAAAGAGTATATAGAGGTAAAACAGCACAAGATTGAGAACTAATCACATTCCCACCGTCTATGTCCACCTCTCTGCCTGATATAACAATCAATGTTAGTAACTCCCTTTTAACTTCAGTTCCCAAAGCACGGTGCTTTGGCGTTATATTCAACTCCTCTCTTTTATTGACTCCCTAACCAGCTCCTGTCATCTCCAACTCAAAAACATGCCACGCATCCGGCCTTTTCTCACTCACGACACTACTAAAATGTTAATACATGCTCAATAATATCTCGACTTGACAATTGTAACATACTGCCTTGTGGACTGCCAACTAACAGACTGCCACTGCTTCAATATCTACTGAACTTGGCTACTTGACTCATTCATCTTTATTCTTGCTTTTCCTCTGCTGCTTCTCTCTGTCAAGCTCTTCATTGGCTACCAGTTAATCAGAGGATCCAGTTCAAACTCTTAACTCACTAGTTTCCCAATACCAACACTACCACAATCTCAGATTTGCAAGTCCTTCTTTTGTCTTTTTCTAGAATCGCCTCCTCGCATTCAGATATATACTATTTTGTACATGCGTCACCCCTCCTCTGGAATCCCCTGCCACAACACATCAGTCACTCTCCAACTTTTGAAATCTTTAAACGCTCTCACAAAACTCACTTATTCCGCGTGCGCTCTAACTCGGGCCATGCCCCCTTTGACCAAGTTGTACTCCTTACTAGATAACCTAAACACACTCTGCCTCTAGGTGAATATTTTGCCTCTATATGAATATTATATACTACCCCTACTCTTGTTCCCCCTTCCCCCCTCCCAAATTCCTCTACATTATAAGCTCGCAAGGACAGTGCTCTCTCACCTTTTGTGTCTTGGAATGTTATCAATTTTAGTAATCATGATGTTTTTGTCACTGTAATTACCATTTTTGTATATTTATATGGTCTGTATTATTTTGTACCCCATGTTTTTCTCACTTTGTACAGCGCCACGGAATATGTTGGCGCTTTATAAATCAATATAGTCTTCCGTAACTACCTGAAAAGTATAATGGTGTCATAAATTGTGTATATTGCTGAAGATGAATGCAACACCTTTGCAGGCCTGGAAAGGTAATGTATCCAGGTTTTGTGGTTTGCTGCTAGTAAATATGGCCACTAAAACCGTAACATAAACAACCTTCTTTTCCATGTTGAAAAATAGAACATCATAGAAACTTTCCAGTGAAATCTACAAAATTGTGATGCAAAATTACATCTGTGTGTCCAGCATTCATTGTTTGAGATGTTCTGAATGTAATGAGGATTTATACAATCCTGTAAGGTGCTTGAACTGACTTGATAATCCTGTTAATGTTTTTACTTCTAACTGTTCTGACTGTTCTGTTCTAAATCTATGTATTCCTTTTGAAGTTGCATGTATATGGCTGTCTGTTCCAACATCTTGTAAGCAAACAGGATTGAGCCTGAGAAGACTGCACAGCCAAAAGCTTACTTTTATTCTTTTGAGTTGGCCAATAAATTGTATCATCCTAATTCATAACTTCTTGCTTTTACTGAGGGGTAACACCTACAATATTCTACTGCTACTACTATTCTTACTAAATGGCTGTTCCATTTATCAGAGATGTTTGTGGAAATGTGGTCTATGCTACCACCTTGTGGGTAAAACACAAAATGCATGCTTACTAAGAGAAATGTAAAGGGAATTTAGAAATCTAATCGAAATGTAATTTCTTTTGATACAAATGACCAGAACCTTGCATTCTATTTGCAGGACTTACTACTTTTAGGTTACCAAAGAACTGAAGAATGTTCCTTAGTCTTATTATTAAAGGAAGACCCTGATAATGTTTCTTCTACTGTAATGAATCTCCTGCTAATTGCACTGCGCCGTGCTGTACAGCCAGACTTTGTCAGAGCAGTCATTTTGCTTCCCAGCACGAGATCAGAGTATGAATGGGCAATGGCGTAGCTAAGGAGCTGTGGGCCCGATGCAAGTTTACAGTGGGGCCCCCAAAGCACTCTATACATAACAATTGATACGGCGCACCAAAACCTGCCAATGGCAACTACAGTGTCAGAGGTGCAAGAAGGGGATGGGGAACAGTTTGTTAATAATTACCACTATTAAAAGTATCTGTAGAAGTGATTATTATGAGCTTGGACCAATAGAGAGCTATTACTGTAGTTTAGGGAGGTCCGTTCGAGCCCAAGGGCCCCATCGCGGTCGCAACCTCTGCTACGCCCCTAATAAAAATATCACAAACTAAGATTTCCTGTGTAGGGCTCGCATTTTGTTTATAAGTGAATGAGTTTGACGCAAGTGGTAGCTGATAGTATAATATCGGTAATATAAAATTAATAATAATACTATTACACTATTACAAATGTCATGTTCTTGTCAAACTCCTCTCCTAATCCCTCCTCTCGCACTAACCCTCCTACTGCCACTATACCTGAAACTAACACTGCTGCTGCACCTACACCTATCACCTACACTGTGCTGCAACTTCATCTACTAGCACTGCGCCTAACACTAACTTCACTGTCACTATAGTTACTACAGATAACACTAACACTTGCTTCCACTACAATTAAAACTAACTAGTAATTTTATAGTGCGCTTACCAAATCTTCATACTCGCCGATTGCCGAGCCATCACAGCCATAGCCCCATTGCTTGGTTAGTTGACACAGCTGTAGTGCTGAAGGGACACATCACGACACACTATAGCTGCAATTAACATTGCTAGCTATAGTACTGCTGAGGTGGAATGCAACCAACTGCGTCGAAAGCAATTTGCCATGTAGAGATGTCTATTACAGTAAACATTATCAAGATTTTGTACATCATAGAAACTTTTACATTTACAAAACAAATCTCTAACCTGGCCAGCAGATACATACCTGGCCACCCACTCTGCTCCTCCACCGACCTTCTAACCACCCCACGCATCTTGTACTCCCATGCCCAGCTGCCCAGCTACAGCCTACCCCACCTTGTTGATGCCCGAACTCTCCTGGCCGAGAACCTTTTGATGGAGCCCCCTCCTATTGTATCACCACTTTTTTAGATTGTAAGCCTTTGGCAAGGCCTCCTTGTGTATCCTACCCGATCGCGCATCCTGCTCACAGAATAACATGAACTTGATTTACTTGGACTACTACTCAAATGTATGATCTGGCATTTTGTGTCTTACTGCCTATTACCTGTATTGTGTTGTCTGTTACCCCTACTGTCATTGTTTGCAACCTTATTTATTGTCCAGTGTTGTGTAATATTTTGGCGCTATATAAATCCAATAAATAATAAAATGTAAGTAGAGAAATAGCTCAAGAGTGGATCACACTTCAGCCAACTGATCTATTTTATAGTGAGACAATGCGAGTAAGAAAGAGGGAAATAAGTATTTATAGGGTAAAGCAATATATCTCCAGCATCCAAAGCTTAGAAAAATAGTCAATTTCAGTCAATACTGCATATACGTAGTTAGGGCTTTTTATGAATATGATTGCAAAGAGCAAGCTAGGCAATCTTGGCCTGCCATGAGATCTAAGTTTCGAGAAAGTTTGGCAAAGGTGTTTGTTAGGCTCATATAGAATGATACAGTTATAGCCTATCCTGTTGATGATGGTAATGCTGCCTATTTGACCACTAGGGTTAATGTCACATAGGCAACGCTGCTGCTGCGACGTAGTGAAAACATGTATTTGAAATATTTGCATAAATTTTGCAGATTCTACATCCAGTGTTTGAGTTTTGATGGTTTAGCGCCTTTAAAATATAATAAAAGATAATCTTCAATGTCCGCTAGCGCTCTTAATGAGTCTGTCACCAGCTCTGTATGGAACCTCTAAAGACGTGACCGTAACAAAGATGACAGCTGAAGTGAATAACATTGTTCATCTTGTTATAATGGCATGTGTAAATGGCCATGATATATTAGCCAACAAGAATAGCAATCCTTGGATATGTAACAAGAGAAGAAAAGGAGAGATCGAGAGCCCCCAATAGTGTGTTATTGTTTTTGTGACTGGCATAAAATGTAAGGCAATGTGATTATACTCACAAGTCTGGGTTGCCGAATAAGGGCAACCACTTCAATCGCGGACGAGGAGATTAGACCTGTCCTCGCTCAGGTTAAGAAGTCGCTCTCCGTAGAAGAAAAAAAGAGGGGTGTCAACACCCATCCACCAGGTGGATCAATGTGTATTCAATATGTGGAGGCGCCAGATGAATAAAAAAGTCAAATTTTAAAATGATAAAATGATGAAAAACAAACAATTTTTGCCAAAAATTGTTTGTTTTTTATGAGGAGTAATAATTAAATTATATTTTACACTACACTGAATCAGTGTTTGTGCTTTCTGTTGGGTAGACAAGTCCACCATTGCCTCCCACCATTTTATCATTTTAAAATTTGACTTTTTTATTCATCTGGCGCCTCCACATATTGAATGAGCAATCCTTGGAGATTTGACAAGGGCGAAACCTTGGATAGAAGACCTGGTCAGGGCACCTCCCAAATGGAAGGCTTATGGGGTGTTCCTGGTAGGAAGTATTTAGTGCGTACATGGAAAAAAAAGGCGTGTGAAAAAAAGTGTGCTGGGTTTGCTGGTAGTAAAATCCTGCTCAAATTCTACTACTAAATTTCCATAGTAGAATATATTTACTGCTGCTTTTATCATAAGCGCCTATGGTGGTGCCGTATTATCTGTAAGGGCTCCTGTGCCCCTTTTTCCTTCTTTGGTGCTTAGTACCTAAGACACCCGGTAAGGGTCATGGTTGTTCAAGGCTCAATGAAGTACATGGGGAGTGAAGGCTAGCTCATCTAGTCTAATGCCACATAAGAGCTACTGTTGTACAATTAGCTGTGAAACGTTATGCTGGCTATGAGGGAAGGTTGACAAAACCGTGCATTGCGACTTGCTGCATAAGGGTCTTTGTAACTAGAATGCCAAAGCTAAACCATGTCCACTACTGACAGCACTAGCAATGGGAATGTGAGCATCAGATCTGGAGTATGCACCAGTGGAGGAAGATGACATGGTCTGATGCTTCACATTTTTTCGTTTTCTAAAGTCCCCAGATCTGAGTGTAATCAAACATCTGTGTGATGTGCTGTAAAATAGGTTTGGTCCACAAAGACCCCCACAAATTTCAGAATTTAAAATATCTGCTATTGATGTCTTGGTGTGACGTGCTGTGGGGCCCTAAATTATATTTATTGTATCATGTATGCCTCTGCTAAATGTGTTTTTGTTTTTATTTCAGGCAGATTCATTTTTAGTTTCTGATACAGGTTTAAAGCCAAGTATATCTGTATCAATAGCACCACCAACCATGACACTACCTGAGTCTCAACGCCTCACGTATTCCATGTTTCAAGAGCAGAGACTGTCTATGGTGAGTTAATCCATTTCCATTCTTTACCGTAACCTAAAAGTGTTATAAAATAGACATGCTCTTTGTGAGCCAAACAGCGAGCATCTCCTAATAATAATAATAATCCTAAATTACAGCTACCCGCAGAAGAGAATTTGGGGATTTAGCAGTATTGTTTTGTCTCCTGTTTGTCATTATATTTGTGCAAATGAATTAGGTTTTCCAACATGTGATTTCGGTAGCAATCAATCAATTCTTTTCTTAAACTCAGAATTGATTATACAAGTTAAACAAGTCACAACAAACGTCGTAATTGTTACAAGATACTTTAATACATTATGAAATATGTGACCGGATTTGAGGACAAAATGTATTCAGTGGCTACTTTTCAAATCAACACATTTAAGTGATAGGCTACATTCACACAGGGGTGTTGGAGTGCATAGCGTTAGAGTAATTGCATTGGTCCTGGGAGGCAATGACACTGTAATGATATGTTTTTGTTAGTGCATTAGCAGTGTGGTTCTTTGGAATCTGTCAGCATAACATTATATATGAAGTGCCATACCGCAAAACATGCACATGTACTCGCCACACAGCACACAAAACATGCAATGAGATTTTTTTCCTCTCAGATTCGTTGTGATCCTGTTTTTACAGGGAATGTACCGCAATGGCCCAGTGGCCGCTGGCTCTGTGCCATGCATGTATTTTCCCCCTCCAAAGTCCCGAAAGGCAGAGCATCAGCTGCAGTTGGTGCAAAGATGATGCAGAGTAATACACACTCTAACCGAAACACCCAAAACTCATTACTATTCGGCTCAGTGTGAGGCGGGAGATTTGCAGCCGGAGTTGCCGCACTTCAGGGGACACTAAAGACTGGAGATCAGCGCTGGAGGAGTCGCCACACAGGTGAGTACATTAACAGGACTGACACCAGGGATATCGAGGGTGGGGGATACTTTTTTCGTTTTGGGGGGGAACTCTGCCTAAAAGCAATCTAAAAAAACAGGAGCGCTCCATAGTGTATTACCAAAGGAAAATGTTAAATCGCATTAAAAGTTCTACTTACAAAAGTGTTGTTAAAAATCACTTGTGTATCCATCCCCCCGGGCTTTCAGTGGATATGCCTTACCGCTTACAATCAATTTTTAACTACACTTTTGTAAGTAGAACTTTTAATGCGATTAAACATTTTCCTTTGGTAATACACTATGGAGCGCTCTTGTTTTCTTTAGATTGCTACCTGTACCCAGTGGTGGAGCTGCTCCCGTACACAGTGTATACTGCAGAAGTAAACAAGGATTTTATTAAAGTGGTCATATCCTCATAGTGAAAGCGCAAGGATTGTGTGTTTTTTTCCGTTGAACTCTGCCTAAAGTTGTTTTGAGGGAAAATGCTGCCTGGTATGTTTTCAGAAGAGGTTAATGCTGCCAATCTAATTGTATTTTAGGGGAAGTGGTGCCAGATGATGTGTATTAAGGGAGAAAACTGCCAGTTCATTTTGGGAGAAATGCTGTGGGATTATGTGTATTTTGAGGGAAATGCCAGATCATGTTTATTTTGGGGAAAACCATTGCCAGTTTATGTGTATTTTTCGGGGGGGGGGGGGGGGGGGGGACTTCTGCTAGATTATGTGTATTTTGGGTGGAAACTGTTTCCAAATTATGTATATTTTGGGGGGAAACACTGCCAGATTATGAGCATCTTTTTATGGGGGGGGGGGGGGGAGACTGTTAGGAACCCAACTTATTGAAGTCAGCCCTCCACCATCTAGTTCAAAAAAAATGTGGGCCTACATACCCATTAACCCATTAAGGTGGACATCTTTGCTTTAAGGCAGAGCTTTTCAACCCTGTCCTCAAGTACTACCAACAGTGCATGTTTTGTGGAAATCCACAGAGGCAGTTAATCAGCTCTGCTGAGACACTAATTACCTCACCTGTGTACGTTTGTGGTTTTCTGCAAAACATGCACTGTTGGTGGTACTTGAGGACAGGGTTGAAAAGCCCTGCTCTAAGGGATACAGAGCCTTCCCTCTTCTTGGGAAACAGGTGTCCTTTAACGCTATGCTCAGGCTAGCCGCCAGGCGCTCAGTGCAGAGTATAGCATGCAGCGGGCGTTTTTACTCACCTCCCGGGGGATCCAGATGTCGGTAGCCGTTCTCCCTCCTGTCCTCTGAGGCACTGAATCACTCTGGTGAGATCGCCATCATCTATCTCACTACAGAGTTACATTGCCACCAGGAGGACAGATGTAAAATTGCAGCACTGGAGCCCAGGGAGGTGAGTGAGAGCAGGGGCTGCTGCGGAGACTCTGGTGTAATGAATTGTTTTTTTTTTCTGATTTTAGGGTCTGAAACATTTTAAAAAGACCCTAAAATCTGGACATAATCATACCGCCAGGTGTTTTAAATGTCACAGCCTGTCTGAGTATTGCTGCTGACCATGTCCATCCCTTTATGATCGCTGCGTACCTGTTCTGTGATGGCTTCTTCCAGTACTATAATGCACCATGTAACAGAGCTGACAGCTCAAATTGATTTCTTGAACATTACAATGAGTTCACTGGACTGCAGTGCCCTCCACAGTCACCAGATCTCAATCCAGTAGAACCCATTGAGGATGTGGTGAATGGCAGATTTGCATTATGGATGTGCAGCTGACAAATGGACCAAATCTCTGAGAGGAATGTTTGTAACACTTTATTGTTGCCGTTCTGAAGGCAAAAGTTGATGTTAGCAAGGTGTACATAATAAAGTGACCAGTGAATAAATACGGATGAGCAATATACTAAATTGTAAGTGAGTGCTTCTTATATGTAATAAAGGAAGTGTCATGGCTTCTGCATAGATAAGCAATGCAAGTGCAAGGAAATGCATCTTCAAATTATCTTGAATGATGATTACTGTATTAAAGTTAAAAGAAAGAAAAATCAGCCCCATCTATTCAGGTCTTTACATTCCAATTAATAATTGTAAATCATTTTACTGCTTACATGTAATTTTCTGTTTACTAAGTGCAACCATACCATAGTGTCTCTAATAGAGATGTTCATATGGGCGATATGAATATATCTCCTAAAACCTTTAGACTGGCATTTTTGTACATACCTTCCACCCCTGTGTAAAAATATTTAGTTAATGTGTTCACTGCATCAGCGGTAATCCACTCTTGTCTTGTTTAACTATATATGCAGGCGCTATATAAATCAATAATAATAATAGGTGTGTCTCAGCCTCTTGCCCATTGCTAGATTAGTCCATGTGTTGAAAGTAAGTACCAGTGGTTTCTGTATTGAAAATCTAATTACCAGATAAGAATTTCTAGGCAGTTTGTACTTCACACAGAATACAGATTTGATTAAAGAAAAGCAATTTGGTCAGTTTTGGAATATCATAGCTTGCTAAAAACTGGTATGGAAAACACTTTTTTATAACATACAAATGCAGCACTGATGTACTTACATGATTTTAACTTCTTCCTTGCAGCAAAAGATTGCTGATACCAGAAGTATAAGCTTGGCAGCAGTTGGCATGCAGCTTTGGCAAGCTCTGAAAGCTGGCTATCCTGTTGATGTGCAGCGAGCTGGCTTGACTTCAGCAATACAGAAGACCATTACTGATGTCATTAAAAGGCCTCCTATAAACTCAGGTTACACATTTATGAAACCTTCCTTCTTTGCATTGAAGACCTATTGTTGGTGTAGTATATGACCTTATCAACTGTATAGCACAGATAACTAAAAAATGTACCCTAAATCACAAGGGACACTTTTGTGCCATTAGAAAGCTATCACGCAAAAGAGGACAATAGAAGGTCTAATGCATATGAACAATTAAGGTTTGGTGGAAAACACTGATCAAAATTCATGTAGCTCAACTAGAACGTTCACACTGACATTTGACTCATTGGTTGTTTAGGCATTTGTTAAACATAGTTAGTTCTCAGAGGCGTCCGAGCCATTAGGCAGCTATAAATTTTCGCCTAAGGCGACAGGAAGAGGCAAGGGCGCTTCTGCACTGAGTAGTGAGAGAAGAAATGCCTCTCAGCTGACTCAGGTGTCAGTTTACACAGCAGCAGCGGGGCTGACTGGACTTCAGCTCAATGATTCAAAGAACCACAGTAATGAATGAGTCAGTGAGAGAAGGCACTCATCCTAGTCAGGGATCCGAGAAGTACAGCATCATCAGCTCCTGAGTCCAACTCCTGAGAATTCAGTCCCTCTCTCTCTGCTACTGCTAACTGCGTGGATGTAGAGACTGTGTAGCAGCCAGGCATTGACTTCCCCCCAGGCCGCCTTTCATTCAATGATTTAGGGTTGGTCCTGTGTCTGCTGTATTCAGGTTTGTTGATGTAAGGCAATGTAAAATACTAGGCTAGCTGATAAAAGTGCAATTAGAGGGCAGGCTAGCTGGTAAATATACACAGCATGATGTAGAACTCGTCTGGAGGGTCAGTGGGAAAAAATCTGTCTGGTCTCTCTCCATTGTTATAATGACTGCATGTGCAGATAAGGTCTTAAACAGGTTGAAAAGTTTTGACAGTCCCTAGACTCCAGGAGGGCTGCTTGCTGACTTGTGTAAGAGATTGGCAGGGACAGCAGTCCTATTACCAGCAACTAGTCTCTGTGTAATGTGGGACTGCAATACAGATAAACTGCTCCATCTCAGGCTATTCTCAGTCTCACTCCACTCCTCCTATCTCTGTATGTGTATAGTGTATGTCTACTGTGTGCTGTGTGTGCTGTGTGTGTGTGTGTGTGTGTGTGTGTGTGTGTGTGTGTGTGTGTGTGTGTGTGTGTGTGTGTGTGTGTGTGTGTGTACTGTGTATAGTGTGTATGTTGTGTGCAGTGTGTGTACTGTGTGTGTGTGTGCAGTGTGTGTACTGTGTGCGTGTGTGCAGTGTGTGTACTGTGTGCGTGTGTGTGTGTGTGTGTGTGTAGTGTGTGTACTGTGCTGTGCGTGTCTAAAGTGTGTGTGTGTGTGTGTGTGTGTACTGTGTATAGTGTGTATGTTGTGTGCAGTGTGTGTACTGTGTGTGTGTGTGTGTATGGTGTGTGTGTGTGTATGGTGTGTGTGTGTGTGTGTGTGTGTGTGTGTGTGTGTGTGTGTGTGTGTGTGTGTGTGTGTGTGTGTGTGTGTACTGTGCTGTGCGTGTCTAAAGTGTGTGTGTGTGTGTGTACTGTGTATAGTGTGTATGTTGTGTGCAGTGTGTGTACTGTGTGTGTGTGTGTGTATGTTGTGTGCAGTGTGTGTGTGTGTGTGTGTGTGTGTGTATAGTGTGTGTACTGTGCTGTGTGTGTGTGTGTGTGTGTGTGTGTGTGTACTGTGTATGTTGTGTGCAGTGTGTGTACTGTGTGTGTGTGTGTATAGTGTGTGTGTGTGTACTGTGTGTGGTGTGTGTGAGTGCATGCCGCAATAAGTATATTTTATGGTGAAACGCTCTGCTGCATAACAACTATTTTCTGGTGAACCCATGCCGCAATAAGTACATTTTCTGGTGAAACGCTGCTGCATTATGATTTTCGGGGGTCTTGGGGGTGGGGTTCACCATGAGGGGTGCGGGGTATGGGACTGGGGGCAATCACGGGGGGGGGGGGGCACAGGATTTCTCGCCTGGAGTGACAAAATGGCTAGAGACGCCCCTGTTAGTTCTGCACCTCGATTGTCATATTAGACTTGTAAAAACAACAAGTCAGAGCTTGCAAAGCACAGTTGTGGCATGGTTAGTGTGCATCTGCAAAAAGGTAACTAACTATATATACAGTGATGTGAAAAACTATTTGCCCCCTTCCTGATTTCTAATTCTTTTGCATTTTTCACACTTAAATGTTTCTGCTCATCAAAAACCATTAACTATTAGTCAAAGATAACATAATTGAACACAAAATGCAGTTTTAAATGATGGTTTTTATTATTTTGTGAGAAAAAAAACTCCAAATCTACATGGCCCTGTGAGAAAAAGTGATTGCCCCCCCCCCCCCCCCCCCCCCCACTTGTTAAAAATAACTTAACTGTGGTTTATCACACCTGAGTTCAATTTCTGTAGTCACCCCCAGGCCTGATTACTGCCACACCTTTTTCAATCATGAAATCACTTAAATAGGAGCTATCTGACACAGAGAAGTAGACCAAAAGCACCTCAAAAGCTAGACATCATTCCAAGATCCAAAGAAATTCAGGAACAAATGAGAACAAAAGTAATTGAGATCTATCAGTCTGGTAAAGGTTATAAAGCCATTTCTAAAGCTTTGGGACTCCAGCGAACCACAGTGAGAGCCATTATCCACAAATGGCAAAAACATGGAACAGTGATGAACCTTCCCAGGAGTGGCCGGCCGACCAAAATTGCCCAAAGAGCGCAGAGAAAACTCATCCGAGAGGCCACAAAAGACCTCAGGACAACATCTAAAGAACTGTAGGCCTCACTTGCCTCAATTAAGGTCAGTGTTCACGACTCCACCATAAGAAAGAGACTGGGCAAAAACGGCCTGCATGGCAGATATCCAAGGCGCAAACCACTTTTAAGCAAAAAGAACATTAAGGCTCGTCTCAATTTTGCTAAAAAAACATCTCAATGATTGCCAAGACTTTTGGGAAAATACCTTGTGGACCGAACAGACACAAGTTGAACCTTTTTGGAAGGTGCGTGTCCCGTTACATCTGGCGTAGAAGTAACACAGCATTTCCGCAAAAGAACATAATACCAACAGTAAAATATGGTGGTGGTAGTGTGATGGTCTGGGGTTGTTTTGCTGCTTCAGGACCTGGAAGGCTTGCTGTGATAGATGGAACCATGAATTCTACTGTCTACCAAAAAATCCTGAAGGAGAATGTCCGGCCATCTGTTCATCAACTCAAGCTGAAGCGATCTTGGGTGCTGCAGCAGGACAATGACCCAAAACACACCAGCAAATCCACCTCTGAATGGCTGAAGAAAAAAAAAGGAAGACTTTGGAGTGGCCTAGTCAAAGTCCTGACCTGAATCCTATTGATATGTTGTGGCATGACCTTAAAAAGGCGGTAAGTTATTTTTTAACAAGGGGGGCAATCACTTTTTCACACAGGGCCATGTAGATTTGGAGGTTTTTTTTCTCACCAAATAATAAAAACCATCATTTAAAACTGCATTTTGTGTTCAATTATGTTATCTTTGTCTAATAGTTAACGGTTTTTGATGAGCAGAAACATTTAAGTGTGACAAACATTGCAAAAGAATAAGAAATCAGGAAGGGGGCAAATAGTTTTTCACATCACTGTGTATATTATTCAAAGTGAGCAAAGGAGAGCTGGTGTAGTATGTTGGCATACAGGAAGAAGGGCTGCTAAATTGCCTCCTCACCGTCTGGTCATTTTGGTGGCCATTAATATGCAAGAGCTGACTGAAAAGTAATAAAACTATACTTAATTTCTCCTTCAGGCAGGAAGCTATAGGAATGCTGTTTTTTTGTGACAGAGTGCTGAATATTACAGGAGTCAAAAAGCATGTTTAGACACATGGATCAAAGCTGTTGACAAACACCTGCACAGCATTTCCATGTCTTTCACCCTGAAAGAGAAACGGGGACGGACGGTGTTATTACTTTATAGTGAGACTAGATGGCAAATATGACTCGGCTGATAGCTTTTTCAAGCCTGTCCTATACCAGCTCTGGTTAAAACTTTGATAATACAGTAACATTTAAATAATGGTCATATTATGTTCATAATGAACTGAGGGGATTGTTTACTTTTATCAACAAAACTAGAATATCATTTAAACCTCTTCAGTTCCAGAGTGGGGAAAATATCATGTCTGAACATCTACAGATTTGCCTGTTGCCTGGAGGTTTTCAGCAGTCATGTTACTGCTAATAGAAGAGAGAAGATGATTATGCTATGTTTTCAAGTTCTGCCTTGAGCAAATTTTTGTGTTTTACTACTTAAATCTGTTTTAGCAACTTTTATTCTTTGATTTTCAGTTGTGTAGGTTTTTTTCATAACAAACAGCACTTTTCATCAATAACGCTGAAATGACTTGAAAATGACATGTATTTAGCACCCATCATTATTTACTCCTTAGTTAACAATAATTAGTCTTTTAATTAGTCTTTCATTTAAAATTAGACAGTTATTTCAAACTTGACCCATTTCAAAACCGGGCTCTAGAATGTGATCAACATCTATGTTCGCAAGTCTGGCCCTGTCCACATGCACGGCCACCTTCCACCCGCACATGCGGACTTATCCGTGTAAGTCTTCATGCAGCTGCGCCTACGTCCACCTGTGTGCATGGCAATGGCTGAGGCTCCACGCCTGCACACTCACTGGCACGCTCGCATGACCATGGACGCAGCAGAAACCCAAGCTTTTTATTAAGTAGGATAATAACGGCAATAAAAATGGCATGGACAATAATCATGAGACTATTACCCATTATTTTGTTTTACAAAAAAAGCAATTTCTGTAGCTCTCAGAGTTATTTTCACCAATCAGTAAATTTAACGTGTGCATACAGCACACATGAACTTTACCAGGTTTATATAATTAATGTAGTGAGTTATGCAAATAGTGTAACTCACTTCCTCCAGGTACTCCGGTTTCCTCCCACATCCCAAAACATACAGATAAAATAATTGGCTTCCTCCTAAAATTGGCCCTAAACTATGATACATGCACTACACGATACTTACATAGATATGACTATGGTAGGGATTAGATTGTGAGCCCCTCTGAAGGACAGTTGGTGACAAGACAATATACTCTGTACAGCGCTGCGTAATATGTTGGCGCTATATTAATACTTAAATAAAATTAGGACCCAGAGGCACATTCTGCATACAATGCCCAGCATCTGTGCCCTTACAGTGTCCTCCAAGTCTCCCCTGTGCTCTGCTGTCCCCCATAAAAAAAACACCAGGCTAGCGACATGCAGATTGTCGCTAGCTGGCTGTTTGCCTGAAGGCTCTCTGTCGCCGCCGCTCCCCCACCTCCTCTATAGCGTGGCTCCCCCCGCCTGTGTCCCTTCCTTCCCTCCCCGCTTCCGTAAGCCGAATGGAGGAAGCTTACAGAGGCAGGGAGGGAAGGGAGGGCAGGGAGGGAAGGGACACAAGCGGGGAGCCGCGCTACAGAGGAGGCAGGGGAGTGGTGGTTGCAGACAGCCTTCAGGTAAACAGCCAGCTAGCGACAATCTGCGTGTCGCTAGCCTGGCGAGTTTTTTTTTATGGGGGGACAGCAGAGGTTGGGGGGACACTGTAAGGACACAGAGGCTGGGCATTGTATGCAGAATGTGCCTCTGTGTCCCAATAGGATTTTTCAAACCCACCTCGGGTTCTCTTTAAAGGGAACCTTAACTGAGAGGGATATGGATGTTTCCTGTTAAACAATACCAGTTGCCTGGCAGTCCAGCTGATCTCTGTGGCTGCAATAGTGGCTGAATCACACCCTGAAACAAGCATGCAGCTAATCCAGTCTGACTTCAGTCAGAGCACCTGATCTGCATGCTTGTTCAGGGGCTGTGGCTAAAAGTATTGGAGACACAGGATCAGCAGGAGAGTCAGGCAACTGGTATTATTTTAAAAGGAAAAATCCATATCATTCTCAGTTTAGGTTCCCTTTAAAGTGCACCTGAAATTACTTTTTCAAAACCTTAGCTACTTACTTTAGTAGAGAAAAGCCTCCGGATAGTCCTGTGGCTTCCCCATTGTCCTTGACTCCACTGATCTAGCGCTGGAACCCTCTAAGAAAATCTGTAGTGTTGTACTGTGTTAGCCATCAGCAAAAGAAAGAACTTTTGAATCAGGATGATACCATTCATTGGCTAGCTTAAAGGGACACTGAGCAGTGCAGAAACTATAAAGATGCATATCATTTTAAAGCGCTCTTTCTCCTCTTTCCAATGATATATAAACTGCCGCCCTACGCCTTTTAGTTTTCGCTATTTTCGCGATTGAAATTGCAGCTGCTGTGATTTCGATCGCGAAAATATAGAAAACTAAAAGGCGTAGGGCCGCGGTTTAGGGGTCGCCAGAAAGAGGAGAAAGAGAGCTTTAAAATGATATCCAACTTTCCATAGTTACTTTGTATTACACAGGGCGACTTTTTCTCAAAGTCAGCAGCTCCATTCAGCAGAAAAAGTCGTCCTGTGTAATACAATGTAACTATGGAAAGATGGATATCATTTTAAAGCTCTCTTTCTCCTATTCTGGCGACACCTAAACCGCGGCCCTGCGGCAATAACGAAAACGAAATGGCGTAGGGCGGCGGTTTATATATCATTGGATAGAGGCGAAATAGAGCTATAAAATTATATGCATCTTTCCATAGTTTCTGCACTGCTCGGTGTCCCTTTAAAGGTGAATAAAAAGTAAGCTTTCCGCTAATAAGCCTTCATCGGATATAGTTCCTGCTTATTGATAAGCTGTTAAAAAACACAGCTTATATACACTGGACATTGAGGAAATACATTATTTTGCAAACATAAATAAATGTAATTAGATGCCTTCAATGCCACTTCAGGAGGGTCTCACAGGCATGCTAGCTAATTTATGACAAATGGATAAGACCACTAGTCTACTAAAACATCACATATCCCAGACTCCGGGTTATGGGGAGAAACCGTAAATCCAGAGTTCAAACATGACTGGGCAGAGAACATACACCATTTGTTAAAAGCTAAAGCAAATTGTGGCATTTAAAACCCATCTTCCCAACACATGAAATACAATGAATAGTGGCATTAAACACCATCTTACCAGCATATGAAATAAAAAAAATGGTGGCATTTAAAACCCATCGTACCAGCACAAAAAGTTAGAGTCCTTGTTTAATCAGATTCAGATTTTTTCGCCAAGTACGATGGATATCATACCCGGTAATTTTTGTGGCACAAGCGGCAGGGACATGGCATTAGTCATGAGTTTACAGGCATTTAAACAATTAGGGTGTATGGGAAAAGATACAATATAACTAAAGCAAAGAATAAAGGAAGCAAATGTACATAATTAAGGCAGCAGTGCAGGTCTCGAGGATTTTTCAGGGCCATCTTCTACAGTTTTGAACCAATGTAGTTTCTTGTGTTGGTCTCTGTTTATGGGATTTGAAGCCACCCATTAATAATACAGTGATGAGAAGATCGTTTAAACTGTGTCTACGTAAACAGAAATGTGTGGGTAATGGGAGATCAGTATATTTTCTATTATCCTTTTTTATTGCTGTTAATAGTGAATGTGTGGTGGTTCATGCACTCACGTTCAGTTTGTCCTGTTTCTCCCGCATAAATTCCTTTGGGGCATTTTGCACACATGCATTTGTCACTCTGAAAAGGAGATACATAGCTCAGATACTAACTTGTATTGACCTTTGGAAGCGGGCAGGTCTCGTGAAACGTGTTGTCTTTTTATTGGTGTCCAGCAATAAAAATCTTAACCTCTTATCACAAGGTAAGACTGTTCCCATAACTTACCTCCAATCACTGGGCGCCTCCTCCCATCTTACAGAAAAATTAAGTGCAACCCTGGAATACAGATGGGAAAAAAAACAGAACGTAATGTGCTTAATGACCAATAAATGATGGGGCTGCACAAAATTGCCTCCTCAGTGATGGTGGAACCCCATGCATATCGCTGGTACTGCCACTTTGTCTTTGGACAGATTTTGCACAGTGGACAATCTTTTATGTAAGTAAAGTACATTACGTACATACATACATACATACAATATTGATTGGCTAATTTTTCCACTTACATATATGATGGCCAACAGATTTTGAAATCTATGTACAGATTGTGTTAGTAGGCTCTTATACTACATGGAAGTTGTAAATTTGGCCAATGATTAAATGATAGCTTAAATTAAACCATGCTTAAGAAGCGAAAAACACACATATGTTGAGTCTGATGCCATGCCAGATTTCTTCTTGCACCATTGCCCAATCCAGCAAGAGAGTATATGTAAATAGACAACTAAATCCACTAGCTCAGTGCTCAGTGTCCAGCTCAGTGCCACACCACTACCCTCAGCAGTCAATATCAATGTGGGGATAGCTATACAACACAACTCACCGTAAGGCATGCACAAAGAGACCTAAAAAAAACAACCTGACCTCACAAATTTCACTAGAAAGATCAATATAGCCTAGCCAGATAGTTAGGTGTACTTGTATGCATTTACCTCTACTTACCATGGATGCATGCCATGCTGTGGAATGAAGAGTTTACCCTCCAAAACAAAAACTCATCTTTCAAACAAGGGTGTGTGTGGGGGGGGGGGGGTGTAATTGTTTGAGTCTAAAGATCAAGCTATATACCTTGAAGATCACAAACCAACTTCACCCTGTAGTATGCCCAGCATATGTCCAGTCACCAATGTCCACTGCCTTCTCTGTGCAAAATCTATAGTTGACAAACTCATCCGTTACAGATGTTTCTGTATCCAGACTTGATCCTCCCACCTCAGTCTAGCCTAAACATACAGTGCTGCCCATAATTTTTCATACTCCTTGCAAAATTAGTTACGTTTATTCAACTAGCAAGTAATTTTTTGATGGGAAATAACATAGGTGTCTCCCAATAGATAATAAGACGATGTACAAGAGGCATTATTGCGGGGAAAAAAAACATTTCTCAGCTTTTATTTACAGCAAAAAGTGTCCAGTCCAAAATAATTCATAACCTTCTCAAACTGTCACAGTCTGTGGGAAAATCTAAAGTTCTATACTATTTCAAATAGTCCAAGCTGTTCTAAAGCATGCTAATTACCCTGATTAATTTGGAGTTGTTGTTTTAATCAACTCAACAGGTGAAAAACAGCAGCTCTCTGCAGTTGGTTTGTGTACAGTCATGGCTAAGACACAGGAGCTCAGTGAGGACCTGTGGCTGCTCACAAGACAGGAAAGGGCTAAAAAGTCATTTCTAAGGGCTCTTTCACATCAGACAATGCGTGCAGGCATGTCGTCGGGATGCTGCGGTGCGACGCAATCAGCAGCGGTAGCTAATTATTCACTTGATGAGAAACCGCCGGCTCCCGATGACAAAAAGCTCCCGGTTGTATTGAACCGCAACATACCGAAACACAATGTCTGGTGTGAAAGGTAAAACGCAGGAAACGGTCTTTAGTGTGAAAGAGCACTAAATGTTTTCACGTTCCAGTTGCTACAGTGCAAAGTATTATAAAAAAAATACAAGATGTTCCACACTGTGGAAAATCTCAGAGGACTGGGTTGAAAAGTGACACCTGTGCTGGTCAGCAGGATAGTGAGAGAAGTGAAAAAGAATCCAAGGATCATCACCAAGGCCATCCTGGGGAATCTAGGCTCTGCTGGTGGCAATGTCTCAAGGCAGACAATCCAACGGACACTTCACACTGCTGGGTTCCACGGATGCAGACCAAGGAGGACGCCACTTCTCCAGATAAGGCACACAAAAGCTTGCTTGGCCTTTGCAAATGCTGATCTGGACAAAGAAGAAGGCTTCTGGTCTTCTGTGTTTTGGTCAGATGAAACAAAAATTAAATTGTTTGGTCACAATGTTTCCTTCATTTGGCGTAAAAAAGGAGATGCCTTTAACCCAAAGAACACCATCCCCACTGTCAAACATGGTGGTGAGAACCTAATGCTTTTAGGGTGTTTTTCAGCCAATGGACCAGGGAACCTAATCACAGTAAATGGCACCATGGAAAAAGAGCAACACATGAGGATTCTCATTTACAACATCAGGCAGTCTGCAGAGAAACTTGGCCTTCGGCACCAGTGGACATTTCAGCATGACAATGACCCAAAACACACAGCAAAAGTGGTGAAGAAATGGTTAGCAGACAACAACATTAACGTTTTGGAGTTGCCCAGCCAGAGTCCTGACTTGAATCCAATTGAAAATCTGTGGAGGAAGCTAAAGATCAGGGTGAGGCCAAGAAGATCCTCCAACCTGAAAGATTTGGAGCTCATTGCTAAAGATGAATGGGCAAAAATACCTGTGGAGACATGCAACAAGCTGGTCTGCAATTATAGGAAGCGTTTGATTGCTGTAATAGCCAATATAGGCGCTTCTATTGATTATTGAGAAGGGTATGAATAATTTTGGACTGGACACTTTTTGCTTAAAGCGGATCCAACCCAAACATTTTTTTTAATTCAAAATATTTAGTTGCACCACTCTGACACATACAAAGATAAATAAACACTGTTTCAAGCCTATGAGCATTTCAGTGCATGCTTTACACCCTTCTCTTTTCATAACTAGGGTTACACAGGTGGCAGCCATTAGCAATTCCTCCTTTGCCGGACACCTCCTACTCCACCAGTTTGCCAGATTCTGTCCCGGCAATATGAAAGGAAGGGAGGGGTTCCTCCAATAAATGTAAAATATTTTATATTTGTCGTCATTCAGCTGAAAAAAAGGCTGCTATTTATTATTATAATTTAGAAAATAGATTTTATTTCTGAAATCTTGTATTTTTAAGTTGGGTCCACTTTAAATGTAAATAAAAGATAATAAATTGTTTTCCCACAATAATGCCTCTTGTACATCATCCTATTATCTTTTGGGAGACACCTCTGTCAATTCCAGTCAAAAAAATGTATTGCTGGTTCATTAAAAGTAACTTTAAGTAAAAATTTGCCAGGGGTATGAATAATTATGGGCAGCACTGTAGTAGTTCACAAGGCCACATAAGGCAAAATACAACTCCTGTAGAAAGACAACTGACAGCAATAATTTTAAATGTCTCATTCAATTGAAGCTGAACTGAATCCACAGTGGAAGCTACAATTGATACTGATATCCATGTTGTTATTAAGATATTTCTTGGGGGTTCTTCTGGCTGTTAGTTGGACTATTTCACAATAGGCTGTGTTATTAATGAACAGGTGTAAAATTAGCCAGTGCTAACTTAATGGTAGAAAGTGGTATTAGCATGACCTGGTAGTACTTGATCAGTGTGACCATTGCTATGGTAACGTGCGTTACTGCAGCAATGGTCATGCTACTCGAGTACCATGGGTTGTGCTAATCACGTAACTTGCAGTACTTGCTGACAACATTAAGGGTAATATTGTCATGCGCTATCTGTGCATGGCAATATTACCGCAGTTACGTGCATCAGGCCCATAGAGTATCCTATACAGTAAACCACCTGGTATGTTTTCATAAAATATTTCAGAAGAGAATAAGGATGTAACTTTACTACAAAACTGCCAACCTCCACAAAAGGTTTTATTGACAAGTTGCAGCATACAATTCTTTATTAGATTTTATAGCATATATGTCATGTTTTTTATCAAATGTAGAAACGAGGCTGGCACCACCAGAAGTAGAAAAGTAAAAAATTAGCTCTTTATTGATCAGTCATTAAAATGATAGCATGGTCAAAAAATAAGGCTTTGGCGGCGACAGCCCGCTGTTTCGAGCTGTTATAGCTCTTTCTCAAGCCGGTCAGCCCATAAAATGCTAGCAACAATGACCACACACTTATATACTGGTCTATACATCAATTAGCCAATCATTTCAAAATCAGAAACACCAATCAGCGTGCAGGAACGTGTGGATGGACCTGATGGGGAACAGGCAGTGTGTGATGTCATCAGAACATACCTCCCAGTCAGCTGACCAAGGACAGCCCATAGCAGCATGGTGTAGAGACCTCCACATGCAAAAACAGGAAGTGGATTATAATGCACTTCCTGTTTTTGCATGTGGAGGTCTCTACACCATGCTGCTATGGGCTGTCCTTGGTCAGCTGACTGGGAGGTATGTTCTGATGACATCACACACTACCTGGTCCCCATCAGGTCCATCCACACGTTCCTGCACGCTGATTGGTTTTTCTGACTTTGAAATGATTGGCTAATTGATGTATAGACCAGTATATAAGTGTGTGGTCATTGTTGCTAGCATTTTATGGGCTGACCGGCTTGAGAAAGCGCTATAACAACTCGAAACAGCGGGCTGTCGCCGCCAAAGCCTTATTTTTTGACCATGCTGTCATTTTAATGACTGATCAATAAAGAGCTAATTTTTTACTTTTCTACTTCTGGTGGTGCCAGCCTCGTTTCTACATTTGACTTCTGAGGATACAGGAATCCAAGGCTTGGGCACACAACGATTCCTTCCTATGGATGAGTGCTCCTCCAACTTCTGTTTTTGATGTTTTTTTATCTACGTTTGCCTTTCCAGATCTTTCAAGTTTTACAGCTATTCGGTCTTTGGTGGCGCCAGAAATTGACATCTACCTCATAAGAATGGTGATTACACAACTTGAAAAAGAGAGAAGAGGTGAGGCTACAAGCCAGCCAGTCTCTTTGGATAGCCAGTCCTTGCAATTTCCAACTTTACGGGCTGGAAGACTGTCACAAGAGAAATCACCGCCTAACACTGCTGTTGATGACAACCTTTGGATTGAAAATACGGTTAGTAATTTAGTACATTGCTAAAGCTCGGTATAGATCATCTGGACATCAAAACCATTATTCTGTTGTCCGCTTGGCTATCTCCATAGTTCTGATCAGAATTTAGCATGAGATGGGTTGGGTGAGCGAAGCAGGGGGATAGAACAGCAATTGGATAAAAATTCCAACACGGTCAACAGATTGTTTTCTGAGCATGACTTAACTGCATAGTGTGAGGGACGCCTGTATAGACAGTTGTGTTAACTGATTAGAAACAACTGATTTAGGTGGCAGTAGTATGTTGTTTGGTCCCATAGATAGATAAATGTTTCCCTGCAGTAATCAGGATTCAATCTCTTGGGTGACATTGCAGGGCCAACACTGTAGATACAGGTCTCCAGCCTGGTGTTCTGTAGCTATAGGGGGTGGGGGGGGGGGGCTACGGAGCAGCCCATAAGTGACGTCATGCGGCAGCCAGTTGAGTGGAGACAACAAATGCCCTTGGCAATTGCTTGGCCGAATTGTTCTGCCTGGTGAACCGATGGCCAAGCGGGTTGGGGGCTGTACACACACTGTATTCTTTCCAGAAGCAGTCATTATTAGCAGCATTGCCCGGTTTCCATCTAGTGTGTGTACAGGGCCAGTTACCTGTGACACCATTCAGATAAGATTTGTGGAAGTACTACTTGAAGAAAAAACACCATTGCAGGACCACACAGAGCATAATGGTTATGTTGGCTGCAAGTAGGCTAGGTGACATCCTATCAATATTGCCACAATTATAAACACAAGAACGATTGATGACATACCGTACATAAGCTACATACATATGCTAGATGGATTTTGGCCAAGGCAGTAGTTTGGGACCATCTCGGCAGAATCTAGTTGGTGTACAGATGTCCCCGGTATACTTAATCTTTAAGCAACAGCTATGGCCAAGCCAACGTTCACCTCTTTGCCGTCCCACTGGAAGCTGCTCCATCCTTCCTCTCCTCCTAGTAGAAATGGTACATTTCCTTCTAGCATACCAGAAAGATACATGTGTACAACACTAGTTCCCCCCCAGTTACTGTAATAATATAATATACATCTGCAGATGTAAAGCTATAGCAAAAAATAAAGGGTAACGCATGCCTTATCTCTTTGTGTTGGTAAATGTCCTAGGACCTCTAATGTTCAGTTATAATACTTTATAATAGTAATTTTCAGTTCCTGATATGGAATTCTAATATACCTTACTGTTTTTGATTTTTGATGAGCTTTAGTCTTTTTTCTTTTTTTTTTCTTTTGTTGTAGACATATTAAGTGTGTTGCTTGAAAAGTAATGGGACTGATTTTTTTTCCCCCTCATAATCGGGTGACTCTACAGGCTTATTAAATGTACTTGTAATCAGGGCTCTGAAGTTGGAGCAATTTTTGGGTAATTGGAGTCGGAATCATAAAAAAAAAAATACAGACTTCCACTCCTAATAGATGTAAACTGTAATTAAAAGAAAATTATATAGCGTTCTTTTTCACAGATAATCATAAATTGTGTATACAGTAATAGCAGTGGTTGGGCCACAAAAATTAAATAATCATTCAATAAAGCAGTCACTGTATTTTTAAAACTGAGTTACATATCAGATTGTGATATTTGATGTGTATACAGAAATCTTTTGTATATAATAAGTAACATCTCTGCTATTAGAGTGAAGTCCAATGAGTAGTTGTATCAATAGTAGTGATGGTCAGTGAGATGCAAATCATTCTATGTTGATGCCAGGTTTATGCAAAATTTGTGTGCAAATGTATGCAGTTTGAAAATGGACCAATCAAATTTCACCTTTGCAGAAGCTGCTTGGTCCATTTTCAAGCTGCATACATTTTCATTCAAAATTTTCATAATCCTGCATGAACTTATTGTCCTTCCCTTGTTCCTATTGTGACATCTAATATGTATTTTAGCTCTTTCAAAAATAATAATTTTATAAGAGATGTAATTTGTTTAACCACTTCAGCCTTCAATCGTTTTCACTTTATGCATCCGAGCAATTTTCACCTCCCATTCATTAGCCTATAACTTTATCACTACTTATCACAATGAACTGATCTATATCTTGTTTTTTCCGCCACCAATTAGGCTTTCTTTGGGGGGTACATTTTCCTAAGAACCACTTTACTGTAAATGCATTTTAACAGGAAGAATAAGAAAAAAACGGAAAAAATTCATTATTTCTTAGTTTTCAGCCATTATAGTTTTAAAATAATACATGCCTCCATAATTAAAACTCACGTATTGTATTTGCCCATATATCCCGGTTATTACACCGTTAAAATTATGTCCCTATCACAATGTATGGCGACAATATTTTATTTGGAAATAAAGGTGATTTTTTTTCCGTTTTGCATCTATTACTATTTACAAGTTTAAAATTAAAAAAAATTAGAAATATTTCATCTTTACATTGATATTTAATAAGTTTAGACCCTTAGGTAAATATTTACATGTTTTTTTTTTATTGTAATGTTTTATTTTGTTTTTTTTGTATTAAACATTTTATTTGGGTATTTTTGGGAGGGTGGGATGTAAGCCATAGTTTTATAATGTAAATGTGTCTTGAGTTTTATTTTTTTCACTTGTAGTTGTAGTTTTACTTTTTGGCCACAAGATAGCGGCCATGAGGTGTTTACATGACGTCACTCTAAGCGTAACACACGCTTAGAGTGACGTATGGGGGACGTTACAGCCAGAAAAAGCACAGCTTCCGAGAGAACCTGTCGCTTTTTCAGCGGGGGAGAGCAATCAGTGATCGGGCACCATAGCCCGATTCACTGATTGTCAGGCTAACGAACCGCGGCCAGGAGCGCGCGTGCGATCGGCCGCGGGAGCGCGCGGACGCGCACATGGCCTCCTGGGCGTAGCTACTACGTCCAGGAGGACAAAGTAGTTAAATAAGTGCATTGAAATGTTAAAGAGACTCTGTAACCAAATTTTCAGCCTTAAGGCTCATACACACATCAGACTATAGTCTTTGGAAACTGAAAGATCACAGACCAATCTTACCACCCTTCATGTAGTATGAGAGCCATACTCTACACAGTCTTTTCTATGGAGCTGAACTCCACATCAGAAAAAAAATCTTTGCAAGATGCTGCACGCACAGATGCTGTACAGACACAAAAGATCAGTATCTGCAAAAGATCTGTTCCTGCCAAAAATCCATTCCTGCAAATTGCATTCATAGTCTATGAGATCTGCAGTTCATCATACACACATGATTTAACTGACATTCATCTGCAGATCAAGCAATCATCCGCAGATCTGAAAATCCATCCTGGTGGATCTGATCTGCAGATGAATGTCAGTTAAATCATGTGTGTATGATGATCTGCAGATCTCATAGACTATCATTGCAATTTGCAGGAATGGATTTTTGGCAGGAACAGATCTTTTGCAGATAATGATCTTTTGTGTCTGTACAGAATCTGTGTGTGCAGCATCTTGCAAAGATTTTTTTCTGATGTGGAGTTCAGCTCCATAGAAAAGACTGTGTAGAGTATGGCTCTCGTACTACATGAAGAGTGGTAAGATTGGTCTGTGATCTTTTATTTTCAAAGACTATAGTCTGATGTGTGTATGCACCTTTAGTTCTTGTATCCTATAAGTTCCTTTGCCTGTTCTAATGTGCTCTGGCTCACTGCAGCTTTTCCTAATTGCACAGTGGCTGTGTTATATCTCTGTTATATGATCTAATCTGTTCTCTTCTGTCGGCACAGTCGGGCTAAAGCTGGAATGTGCAGGGCTGCCTATGATTGGTAGAAGCTATGCACACCCCCTCCAGGCCCCCTGCAGGCTCTGTGTGACTCACACACTCTGCTTATGTGAGCCTATCAAAAGCTGGTTAGTTTGTTTGTAAACACTGCCCAAAACTTCAATTACAAGCCAGGTTTGCAGCAGAGAGTGGCAGAAACAGCACAGAGGGGCCCAGGAGAACATAATGAATAGAATGGTATGCTTTTTGCTGTAAAAATGTTAGAGTACAGATTCTCTTTAAGTTTACCCCTGTAACTATTGTCCGCTTTTTTTTACCAACTCTGTATGATTTTCTATCTCCCTTTGCTCATGAAATCAATTAATTTGATATGTCATTGAATTTGGAGATGGCTACAAATTAAATTATACAGTAGTACTATACTCTACATATGCACTCCCTGCAGTGCTGTTGTGAATCCAATAAGAATGCTGTGCACATTGAACGCATAGGTGTTGTCTAGCTTCCATAAACCTGGTTTAGATTGTGCATAAAAAAATGGTTGATAGAGGAAGAATCCCCTCATTTGCCTGCAGAGTATACCCGCACATTGATTTTTAGATGTACCAACAGTTAGATTGCCTAGTGCCCAATCGATGTTCTTTGTTCCTGTCTGCACCCTAAGTACTCTTACCAAGGACTAGTTTTGATTTCTATTAAATACTCTACTGTATACTCTACTCTATAGCTATATCCTACTCTCCATATCCTGGTGTACATAAAATACACAGAGGTATGCTTATACAGTACAAAGTAAAGTTAGAATGCCTCAACACATTGGCCTCAATTCACTAAGATCATGCTGGAGATAATAAGGCAAGAGAAAACTTACCTCCACACCCTGTGAGTTATCTTATCTCTTCATTCCTTACTTTACCTCCCCTGTAGTTAATTTACCGTCTCTGTAGTTGATTTACCTCCTCTCTAGTTATTTTCACCTGCAGTTAATTAACAGCCTGTCTTTAACTCTGGAGTTATTTTAAGTATTGGAGAGTTAACTTAAAGGCAGAAGAGTTAACTTTAGGTTTGCCTGAGGTAAAATGTTGCCTGAATACTACATGCCTTATCACCATGGTAACGACTCTAGAAACGTTATTAAAGACAGGAGATAAGCTTAGTGAATTGAGGCCATTGGCCTCAATTCACTAAGATCATGCTGGAGATAATAAGGCAAGAGAAAACTTACCTCCACACAGTGAGAGAGTTATTTTATCTCTTCATTCCTTAAGTTACCTCTTCTGTAGTTAATTTACCTCCTCTGTAGTTATTTTCACCCGCTCTTAATAAACAGCTCGTCTTTAACTCAGGAGTTATTTTAAGGATTGAAGAGTGAACTTAAAGACAGAAGAGTTAACTTTAGGTTTGCCTGAGGTAAAATGTTTCCTGAATACGACATGCCTCATCACCATGGTGATAACTCTAGAAATGTTATTAACCCTCCTGGCGGTTAATTTTTTTTTGCCATATAGGCAAAAATCCCTTTTTTTTATTTATTTTTTTTGTTTCATTTAAAGCTACCAGAGTGGTAGCTACATGAAACACCACTAGAGGGCGCATGTGTCCCTCTAGTGTGATCGTCGCTGGCATCAATAGCAAACAGGGGAACGCGTATATAACGCGCTCCCCTGTTTGGCTTCTTCGTTCGCCATGGCGACGATCGGAATGACATCATGGACGTCAGCCGACGTCCTGACATCAGATGCCTCCGATCCAGCCCATAGCGCTGCCCGGAACTCATTGGTCCGGGCAGCGCAGGGCTCTGGCGGGGGCCCTCTTGCGCCGCTGCGTGCGGGCGATCGCCGCAGAGCGGCGGCGATCAAGCTGTACGCGCGGCTAGCAAAGTGCTAGCTGCGCATACAGCATTTTAAATGGAGCAAATCGCCCCACCAGGGGCTGAGATATCTTCCTGCGCGGCATAGCCCGAGCTCAGCTCGGGCTTACTGCCAGGAAGGTTAAAGACAGGAGATAAGCTTAGTGAATTGAGGTCATTGTCTGTTTAACCATATCAGCCCTTTCACCTTATGGATAAGAGGAATTTTCACATTTCAGCACTCCTCCCTTTCATTTCCCAATGACTTATTACTACTTATCACAACAAAATGATCTATACCTTCTTTTTTCTGCCATTAATTAGGCTCTCTTTGGGTGGTACATTATGCTATTTTATTCTAAATGCATTATAATGGGAATAATAAGAAAACAAATAGAAAAAAAAACATTATTTCTCAGTTTTCAGCCATTATAGTTTTAAAAGTATACATGCTACTGTAATTAAAATCTACACATTTTATTTGGCCATTTGGCCCGGTTATTGCAACATTAAAATTATATCCCTAGTATAATGTATGGTGATAATATTTTATTTGGAAATGGGTGCATTTTTTCAGTTTTACATCCATCACTAATTTTTAGCCCATAATTTTATAATATGCCTTCTTGACATACATATTAAAAAAAAGTTATTCCCTAAAGTCAAAGGGTGTAATGTTACTATTTGTCCCCGCTCAGTACTTCCTATTCGCGTACAATAAATACACTATACGAAGTAATGTGTTGCTACATTGTAACTAGGGAACTGACGCAGGCATCAATGGATTCCTGCGGTCAAGGTGGCCTAGAGGGGAGATTAATAAATGGGAACTTTGTTCCCATTCGTAAATATAATGATCGGCGGTGGGAGGAAGCACGGTGGCTCTATTTAAGAATGAACACTGTTTTTGAACTAAAACAGTGTTCATTCTCAGCGGACATGTACGTATTGGCTCAGGGAACTTTTGTCCTCTGCAGCCAATCCCCCCTTTTGCGGGCAACGACCCAATTGCAGGCTCCTGCGCTCACGATCGCGTGCACAGCCCCCCCAAACTGCAGGGACGTGGCTATGGCATCCCTGCGGCTTTAGCAGCTGCTACTGCGGATGTGAGGCTCACGTCCGAGTGGTAGAAATGGTTAATAAAATTCAATGGAAATCTGTGTCAGCTGGGTACCGGTGCATAGCTTAATACCCCTGGCCTTTTCTATATCAGATATAGAAAAAAAGCAAAGGCCTTTTTCTGCACAGTGGCAGAGCTACATGTCTGAATCTGGCTGATATGGGGCTCCAGTGAATCTCACCATACAATGTGACGGGGCATTCATGTTGGCAATGCCAGGCTGGGATGGCCGACAGGGTAGAGTGTCACTTGTCTTGCCAGGAGGTTTGTTTTGTTACCAAAAGCAGATTCCAGCTTAATATAGCTTTAAAATTACTAAGCTTTGGCAGTGATGAAATCTATATAACAAGATTGTTATACGATAATTAGAGGCGTCGGGAGTTGGTGATATTATAAACTGAGGATTCGGATTGAAGACGGATGATTTTTCTACCATCTCCACGGCCCTGCTTGTAATTATTATGTACATATTCAATTAGAGAAAAAGTGAAAATTAAATAATAAAAAAAACCAAAAACAAACATTGTGTAGTTCAAAACATCAGTACAGAAAACTGAACTATTCAGGTCTTGCCTATAACCTAACGCCATCACTAGCTGTTAGCATTGGGACTGTTGATAATCTTTTTGAGTGCCCAGTTTCTAGGATGCTTAGATGAGTTCTACTAAGCATGAAAATGATCAATGACTCAAGGGAACCCAGTAGTTGCGGCTCAGTTACAAGCAGCTGAGTTTAAAGGAAAGGTCCACGCAAAATAAAAAAATGAGTTTCACTTACCTGGGGCTTCTACCAGCCCCCTGCAGCCATCCTGTGCCCTCGTAGTCACTCACTGCTGCTCCAGTCCTCTGCTGGCAGCTTGCTGACCTCGGAGGTCGGCGGGACACATTGCGTACAAGCTGCCAGCGGGGGACTGGAGCAGCAGTGAGTGACTACGAGGGCACAGGATGGCTGGATGGGGCTGGTAGAAGCCCCAGGTAAGTGAAACTATTTTTTTTATTTTGCTTGGACCTTCCCTTTAATTAGCTTGGTCACTGGAAAGTTGCATGCTTACTCAAATTTAAAGCTCATCTCAACTCAGCATTCTAAGGATACATTGGACAGCAGAGATATAACATGCTACACTAGTAGTTCACATGATGCAAAACTTTTGTAACTACGGCTATCAACTTTTTTTGTATTTCAGAAACAGTTGGAAGAGAGCACAACTAGAATCCAGAAGGCTTTCACTAAAGAGGAGGTGCCCAAAGCTTCAACAGTAGCCCCAATCAAGTTTGCTTCATGGAATCAGCCTGCTCTAGATGACTATACAGAAGATCAATTCTCAGAATCGCAGTTACAGGTGACACATCTATGTTTAAAGAAGCACTCCATGAAGTCTCATTAGTTTGGTACTAAGTAGAAATTACATTTGTATCTTACATCTTTTGCCCTGCAAAAGTTTTATATGTTCGACCTTTCCAGCTGGTAGACTTGCCTACCTTAAAGCAAATCTGAAGTGTATTTATAATAATAATAATAATAAAAAGATACCTATGGAGAGCAAAGGATCTGGGTCCTATAGAGCCTTCCCATTCCTCTCACGGTCCACTCTTTCCAGCGCTGTCACCCCCATTCAAATTTGCCACCACGGGAGATTTCGGAAGGTTTCGGGAGTCCAAATGCTCCTGAATACAGGAGGCTTCATACTGCGGATGCGCCAGCATGCACAGTAGGTAACAGCCTATCTTTGGGAGCACTCGGGCTCCTGAACTCTCGCAGAGACGTATACAACCAATGGGTTGAATACTTCTAAATTGGAGTTTTGACACTGGAACGAGGGGATCTTGAGAGGAACGGGAAGGTTTCCTTCTCCATAGGTGAGTATCTGTTGTTTTTTGTTTTGAATTCCATTCAGATTTGCTTTAATGAGTCTTTATTTTGGTCCTTTGTGCATCATGTAGTAGATGCTGTAGCAGGGAAGCTACAGGATAAGTCTAGCACCCAAATCCCTAAAGTAGAGAATAACCAAAGTCTACTAAATGAGCCAGGCTGAGATTAATCTTGAGGACTGCAGGGCTAAACCCCCCTAGTGACCAGGCCATTTTTTAGTAAAATTGGCCACTGCAGCTTTAAGGCCAAGCTGCAGGGCCGCACAACACTGCACACAAGTGATTCCACCCCCCCCCCCCTTTCTCCCCACCAACAGAGCTCTCTGTTGGTGGGGTCTGATTGCTCCCCCCATGTTTGTTTTTTTTATAATAAATATTATTGTTTGTTTGTTTTTTATAAAAATCCCTGTTTCTTTAAAACCCCTCCCTCCCCACAGCCAGCCAATTACGGCGATCGGTTGTCATAGGCTTAGTGTAAATAGACGGCGTGAAACAGTCCGCTCGGAGACTAAAGAGGGGGCGGACCTCCGCCCTACAAGCATGAGATGCGCGCGCAGCGTGCGCACGATCTCATGCAAATTACAGCCCCAGGACTTTATGCCAATCAGCGTTAGGCAGTCCTGAGGCTGCCGCCGCGGCCACGCCCCTTCGGCGTGACGCGGTCGGAAAAAGGTTAAACAGCTGTTGCATAATCTACTTTGGTGCCAAGTTAATTTTGGCACTGCTGTATTCAGCTAAAGGAGAAGCAGCTAATCGCATGTGGCCATCCAGACTATGTTCACTCACTGTCAGGTGCATACGTCAGGGGCCCTCAGCCCAATCCACAGACCTTCACACCAACTATGCTGACTGTATTAATTAAAGCATATAACTAGAAACTGCAAGCTCTTAATGCATTTCACACGCTTCAGTGCTTACTTGTAGGGTCACTGGCTAACAGCTGACACATCAGTTAAATAGGAACAGGCAACCAATCAACAAGTTCAGTTGTACAGTATCATCCCCACCCCTGACCCATCAAACAGTGCCAGCTAAAATGTATATCCTTCATTTAACCACTTGAGGACCTAGGGCTTTACCCCCCTTAAGGACCGGCCACTTTTTTTCCATTCAGACCACTGCAGCTTTCACGGTTTGTTGCTCGCTCATACAACCTACCACCTAAATGAATTTTGGCTCCTTTTCTTGTCACTAATAAAGCTTTCTTTTGGTGCTATTTGATTGCTCCTGCGATTTTTACTTTTTATTATATTCATCAAAAAAGACATGAATTTTGGCAAAAAAATGATTTTTTTAACTTTCTGTGCTGACATTTTTCAAATAAAGTAAAATTTTTGTATACATGCAGCGCGAAAAATGTGGACAAACATGTTTTTGATTAAAAAAAAAACATTCAGTGTATATTTATTGGTTTGGGTAAAAGTTATAGCGTTTACAAACTATGGTGCAAAAAGTGAATTTTCCCATTTTCAAGCATCTATGACTTTTCTGACCACCTGACATTTTTCATGAGGGGCTAGAATTCCAGGATAGTATAAATACCCCCCAAATGACCCCATTTTGGAAAGAAGACATCCCAAAGTATTCACTGAGAGGCATAGTGAGTTCATAGAAGATATTAATTTTTGTCACAAGTAAGCGGAAAATGACACTTTGTGACAAAAAAAAAAAAAGTTTCCATTTCTTCTAACTTGCGACAAAAAAAAATGAAATCTGCCACGGACTCACCATGCCCCTCTCTGAATACCTTGAAGTGTCTACTTTCCAAAATGGGGTCATTTGTGGGGTGTGTTTACTGTCCTCGCATTTTGGGGGGTGCTAATTTGTAAGCACCCCTGTAAAGCCTAAAGGTGCTCATTGGACTTTGGGCCCCTTAGCGCAGTTAGGCTGCAAAAAAGTGCCACACATGTGGTATTGCCGTACTCAGGAGAAGTAGTATAATGTGTTTTGGGGTGTATTTTTACACATACCGATGCTGGGTGGGAGAAATATCTCTGTAAATGACAATTTTTAAATTTTTTTTACACACAATTGTCCATTTACAGAGATCTTTCTCCCACTCAGCATGGGTTTGTGTACAAATACACCCCAAAACACATTATACTAGTTCTCCTGAGTACGGCGATACCACATGTGTGGCACTTTTTTGCACCCTAACTGCGCTAAGGGGCCCAAAGTCCAATGAGTACCTTTAGGATTTTACAGGTCATTTTGAGAAATTTCGTTTCAAGACTACTCCTCACGGTTTAGGGCCCCTAAAATGCCAGGACAGTATAGGAACCCCACAAATGACCCCATTTTAGAAAGAAGACACCCCAAGGTATTCAGTTAGTAGTACGGTGAGTTCATAGAAGATTTTATTTTTTGTCACAAGTTAGCGGAAAATGACACTTTGTGAAAAAAAACCAATAAAAATCAATTTCCGCTAACTTGTGACAAAAAATAAAATCTTCTATGAACTCACCGTACTACTAACAGAACACCTTCGGTGTCTTCTTTCTAAAATGGTGTCATTTGTGGGGTTCCTATACTGTCCTGGCTTTTTAGGGGCCCTAAACCGTGAGGAGTAGTCTTGAAACGAAATTTCTCAAAATGACCTGTAAAATCCTAAAGGTACTCATTGGACTTTGGGCCCCTTAGCGCAGTTAGGGTGCAAAAAAGTGCCACACATGTGGTATCGCCGTACTCGGTAGAAGTAGTACAATGTGTTTTGGGGTGTATTTTTACACATTCCCATGCTGGGTGGGAGAAATAACTCTGTAAATGGACAATTGTGTGTAAAAAAAATCAAAAGATTGTCATTTACAGAGGTATTTCTCCCACCCAGCATGGGTATGTGTAAAAATACACCTCAAAACACATTGTACTACTTCTCCTGAGTACGGCGATACCACATGTGTGGCACTTTTTTGCACCCTAACTGCACTAAGGGGCCCAAAGTCCAATGAGTACCTTTAGGATTTGACAGGTCATTTTTGTTTCAAGACTACTCCTCACGGTTTAGGGCCCCTAAAATGCCAGGGCAGTATAGGAACCCCACTAATGACCCCATTTTAGAAAGAAGACACCCCAAGGTATTCCGTTAGGAGTATGGTGAGTTCATAGAAGTTTTTATTTTTTTGTCACAAGTTAGCGGAAATTGATTTTAATTGTTTTTTTTCACAAAGTGTCATTTTCCGCTAACTTGTGACAAAAAATAAAATCTTCTATGAACTCACCATACTCCGTACGGAATACCTTTGGGTGTCTTCTTTCTAGAATGGCGCTACACCCGCTACTGCTGGAATTCTGTTTTGTCCCCACTTTATTGCCTGATGAAGCGGGCTCGGCCTGCGAAATGCGTTGCACTTTTGGGGTACCATATAATAAATGTGATTGCTACTTTTCAGACAGTCTTTCGTGTCTGCTTTATGGAGGTAAGTCCACCGCTTCCTCCAAGCAAATTTTAAAGGTTTTATCCACTTTTATTCTGCTGGCGCCTCTGTTCTCCTACTGCAAAATCGTGTCCACCCCTGGTGGAGGGGTGATCTACCCCTTTTTGTCATCTACAGAGAGCGACTTCTTAATCCTGAGTGAGGACAGGTCTAATCTCCTCACCTGCTTATACAGTGGTTGCCTGTGTGGTAACCCACGTTTGTGAGTATATTCTTCTCACTGATTTGCCTTACTTCGTTTATGTTTTAACATACTACACTATATTGGGCTCTCGGTTTCTCTATATTTTATCTTTCTAGAATAAGGTCATTTGTGGGGTTCCTATACTGCCCTGGCATTTTAGGGGCCCTAAACCGTGAGGAGTAGTCTTGAAACCAAATGTCGCAAAATGACCTGTGAAATCCTAAAGGTACTCATTGGACTTTGGGCCCCTTAGCGTACTTAGGGTGTAAAAAAGTGCCACACGTGGTACCGCTGTACTCAGGAGAAGTAGTATAATGTGTTTTGGGGTGTATTTTTACACATACCCATGCTAAGTGGGAGAAATATCTCTGTAAATGACAATTGTTTGATTTTTTTTTTACACAAAATTGTTCATTTACATAGAAATTTCTCCCACCCAGCATGGGTATGTGTAAAAATACACCCCAAAACACATTATACTACTTTTCCTGAGTACGGCGGTACCACATATGTGACACTTTTTTGCAGCCTAGGTGCGCTAAGGTGCCCAACGTCCTATTCACAGGTCATTTTGAGGCATTTGTTTTCTAGACTACTCCTCGCGGTTTTAGGGCCCCTAAAATGCCAGGGCAGTATAGGAACCCCACAAGTGACCCCATTTTAGAAAGAAGACACCCCAAGGTATTCCGTTAGGTGTATGGCGAGTTCATAGAAGATTTTATTTTTTTGTCACAAGTTAGTGAAAAATGACACTTTGTGAAAAAAAACCAATAAAAATCAATTTCCGCTAACTTTTGACAAAAAATAAAATCTTCTATGAACTCGTCATACACCTAACAGAATACCTTGGGGTGTCTTTTTTTCTAAAATGGGGTCACTTGTAGGGTTCCCATACCGCCCTGGCATTTTACGGGCCCAAAACCGTGAGTAGTCTGGAAACCAAATGTCTCAAAATGACTGTTCAGGGGTATAAGCATCTGCAAATTTTGATGACAGGTGGTCTATGAGGGGGCGAATTTTGTGGAACCGGTCATAAGCAGGGTGGCCTTTTAGATGACTGGTTGTATTGGGCCTGATCTGATGGATAGGAGTGCTAGGGGGGTGACAGGAGGTGATTGATGGGTGTCTCAGGGGGTGGTTAGAGGGGAAAATAGATGCAATCAATGCACTGGGGAGGTGATCGGAAGGGGGTCTGAGGGGGATCTGAGGGTTTGGCCGAGTGATCAGGAGCCCACACGGGGCAAATTAGGGCCTGATCTGATGGGTAGGTGTGCTAGGGGGTGACAGGAGGTGATTGATGGGTGTCTCAAGGTGTGATTAGAGGGGGGAATAGATGCAAGCAATGCACTGGCGAGGTGATCAGGGCTGGGGTCTGAGGGCATTCTGAGGGTGTGGGCGGGTGATTGAGTGCCCTAGGGGCAGATAGGGGTCTAATCTGATAGGTAGCAGTGACAGGGGGTGATTGATGGGTAATTAGTGGGTGTTTAGGGTAGAGAACAGATGTAAACACTGCACTTGGGAGGTGATCGGACGTCGGATCTGCGGGCGATCTATTGGTGTGGGTGGGTGATCAGATTGCCCGCAAGGGGCAGGTTAGGGGCTGATTGATGGGTGGCAGTGACAGCAGGTGATTGATGGGTGGCAGTGACAGGGGGTGAATGATGGGTGGCAGTGACAGGGGGTGATTGATAGGTGATTGACAGGAAATCAGTGGGTTATTACAGGGGAGAACAGATGTAAATATTGCACTGGCGAATTGATAAGGGGGGGTCTGAGGGCAATCTGAGCGTGTAGGCGGGTGATTGGGTGCCCGCAAGGGGCAGATTAGGGTCTGATCTGATGGGTAACAGTGACAGGTGGTGATAGGGGGTGATTGATGGGTAATTAGTGGGTGTTTAGAGGAGAGAATAGATGTAAACACTGCGCTTGGGTGGTGATCTGATGTCGGATCTGCAGGCGATCTATTGGTGTGGGTGGGTGATCAGATTGCCCGCAAGGGGCAGGTTAGGGGCTGATTGATGGGTGGCAGTGACAGGGGGTGATTGATGGGTGATTGACAGGTGATTGACAGGTGATCAGGGGGGATAGATGCATACAGTACATGGGGGGGGGGGGGTCTGGGGAGAATCTGAGGGGTGGGGGGGGGTGATCAGCAGGGGGCAGGGGGGGATAAAAAAAAATAGCGTTGACAGATAGTGACAGGGAGTGATTGATGGGTGATTAGGGGGGTGATTGGGTGCAAACAGGGGTCTGGGGGGTGGGCAGGGGGGGGGGTCTGATTAATGCTGTGGGCGATCTGGGGCAGGGGGGGGGGGAACAGTGTGCTTGGTGCAGACTAGGGTGGCTGCAGCCTGCCCTGGTGGTCCCTCGGACACTGGGACCACCAGGGCAGGAGGCAGCCTGTATAATACAGTTTGTAAACTGTACAAAGTGTATTATACACTTTGTATGCGGCGATCGTCGGGTTAACATCCCGCCGGCGCTTCCGTATGGCCGGCGGGATGTTGCGGCGGGTGAGCGGCGCCAGGCGGAGGCGGAGGATCGCGTCACTGATGACGCGATCGCTCCGCCCATGCACCTACAAGGACCGCCGCCATTTGTCAATACGGCGGTCCTTGCGGGGTCCACTTCCCGGCCGCCATTTGTCAATACAGCGGTCGGGAAGTGGTTAAAGAGCAACAACTGGATGTTGATACTGGAGTGCTCCCCATATGTATGTATACAATGCAATTGCAAATACAGATGTTAAATAGCTCGTATAAGTTTTTCATATACACTAAAACCTTTGAACCATAGGTTCAATAAATATGCACAGCATGTAAGACAAAGGACCCCAGGTCTAAACACGCAGTGGTTATGCACTTTATAATATACACGTGCACAGTATGCCATTTGAAATTTAGGTACAGGTAGTCCCTGGTTAAGGAACGAGATAGGGGCTGTATGTTTATTTTCAACCTGATTCTGTTTTTAAGTTGGAACACTGCACAATCTCTGTTCCCTGTGCTTCCCGTGCTTCCCGTGCCTCCAGTGCCCCTTCTGTGTCACCTCTGTTCCCCTGTTCTCTGTGTCTCCCTCTGTGCCACCTCTGCACCACCTTGGACCCCTGTCCCCCTTTGTGCCCTACTTCTGTCCCTGTTTGTGCCTCCTTTGTCCTAGTAATTTTACCAAGTTTAAAAAACAATTTTTTTTTCTTAAATTTAAAAACAAAAATTGTTCTCAAACTACAAGGTCTTTTTGAAAAAATGGACTTGTCCCCACATAATCACATTCAGGGCCGGTTCAAGTGGCCCTGTGGCAAACTTCAGCGTTTATATTCCATTCATTATTTATCCCCTGAGGAAGGGCTGGTGCACACTCCAAGAAATTCCCTATAGCATTGCATTAGCAAGAGCTTTTAAAATCTCTAGCGTTTAAAAAGTTCTTGTAGTGTGCACCAGCCCGAACTCTGGGATGGAGTTAAAAGGTCCAGTATGCTTCTTGGTCGACTTAACATCTTGAATCTGTCTCCCCTTCTAACTGGAGCAGCTACCTGTAACAAAAACGTTGACAGCCAAGCTTTGCATTATGTATTTCAAAAACAGTTGGAAGAGACCACAACTAAAATCCAGAAGGCTTCCTCAAAGCAGGAGGTGCCTAAAGCCTCGACAGTAGCCCCGATCAAGCTTGCTTCATGGAATCAGCCTGTTCTAGATGAAGATACAGAAGAACTATTCTCTGAATCACAGTTACAGGTGACACATCTCTGTTTAAAGGAGCACTTTCATTGATTTGCGCATTCAGTAGATATTACCTTTGTATTTTACACATTTTGAAATGTTTTTGTCCAGCAAAAGGTTTATACTGTATGTTCGATCTTTCCAGCTGATAAACTCATCTACCTTAAAGGACTTACAAGGCCAGACAGGCAAAAATAGATCAGTACCTGTCAGCTTTTTAATTCCATAGAGGACGCCATCCTTTCTCTCCATTTTGTTCCAATGCCATTATAATCCTTGTACTGGTCCCAGGTTGGGTCCCGACCCCATCGTATGGGTCGTCTTATCACTCCCCTCCTAAGATGGCCACCGAGCTGAGCCGCGGCTGCGCAGTACGCATGGACGCGAGTGCGGCTGCGCAGCTCTCAGCCCTCCTCCAGGAGGAGGCGGAGTACACGGCTGGAAGAGGGCTGAGAGCTGCGCAGCCGCACTCGCGTTCATGCGTACTGCGCATCCGCGGGCTCAGCTTGGTGGCCATCTTAGGAGAGGAGTGATAAGACGACCCGTACGATGGGGTCGGGACCCGACCTGCGGTCATACAAGGATTATAATGGCAGCAGAACAAAACGGAGGGTGAAGATGGCGTCAATATAAAAACCTTTAAGGACCAGAGCAGGACCGACATATAAAAACCCTTAAGGACCAGAGTTTTGACCTTTGAGCTATATCCCTATTCAATCACCACCTGCCTAACCCTAAGACCTCTCTCTACTGATGCTAAACTCTAAGACCACCCTCTATCCATGCCTATCCCTTGAATGTATAGGTAGAGGGAGGTTTTAGGGTTAGACATTGATAGAGGTCTTCGTGTTAGGCATCAGTAGAGGTAGGTTTCAGGGTTAGGAATCGGTAGAGGGAGGTCTTAGGTTTAGGTCTCGGTAAAGGGGAGGTCTTAGGGTCAGGCATAGGTAGAAGGAGGGTTCTGTGTGAGAGTAAGATTAGGTTAATAAATGTAAAATATCAGTAAACATTGCCGATATTTTAGTATCGGAATTAAATAGTAGAATATCTGTAATTTTGCCAATATTTTCCTAGTGGCAATCCCCCACACCCTTTTTTTCCAGGTGCCTTTTTTTACATGTACACGTGAAATCTACCCTCTGAAGGTTAATTTAAACTTCATAGCAGGAAGTTAATTTTAAAGCGAACCTGAACTGAAAATAAAAAGTCAAAATAAACATACACAGGTCATACTTACATCCCATGTAGTCTGCTCATCAATCTCTTTCTCCTCTCCGGCGTCCTGTTTGTCCACTGTGATCGATGGAATTCTCTGTCCTCCATTTTTAAAATGGCCATTACCCCATAATAGCTTCCTGGTCAGCATACTGTTAAACTGTTATATTGCCCACTTGAGCCATAGGGAAACATGGACATTACCTTGCACATTCAGTTGTAACTGACAGCAGCTGATATATAACTGACAGCAACTGTTATATTTCAGTTCTGACAAAATCTTGTCAGAACTGGAAGGGATCACTGTAAGAAGAAAATGGTGAGCGTCTGAGAGGAACTGATGGCGAGGTAAGAGTGTAATATTCATTTGCAGCTACATCATGTGTTTATTTTAAATAATTTTACTCAGTTCAGGTTCCCTTTAAGCAAAAAAAAAAAAGTTTAATAGTATTGTTTTACATAAATAGGGGAGATTTATTTGCTACACCCTGAAGTTTTCCCTTGAGCAAGAGCAATACTAATAATAATTTAACTTGCATACTATGCACTGCAAAATATTCTAAATAGGCTAGAATGCTTCTTGCATGTCAGCATATTTGTTGACAGGTGATTTCTAAACTGAAGTCTAGCTGCCCTGGAGGTATTGTTCCTGTGCTGAATGCTAGGTTTTTTTTCTCACACCAGAGTGGCTGCCCCTTTTATTTACAGCATCAGTGCATAAATTAAGTGAGGAACGAGCAGCATTAAGTCGGTGGTTGTTGATAGATGGACACTGTGACTGTTAATCTCTATCTGCCAGAACCCACTTCCTGTGCATTCTAGTAGATGCTACACAGTTATGCTATCCCTTATTACTACGTAATAGAACTAAAATTCTAATTTGGCCACACACAATACCAATTTTATGGCAGTTCTATAAAAACGATCGGATTTCCCAAAACATCGAAAGCTTTTTTTTTTTTTTTCTTTTTTTTTTTTAATTCCAGCAAGAAATCCTATTCGATTTAAGAAGATTAAGGCCTCTTTCACAGTGCGCCGTTTAAGTTGCCCGTTAGAAAATGTTTTAACGTGGACTAACGCACAGCAATATTAAGTCTGTGCAACAATCACAGTGCACACGTAGCGTTGTGTGTAACGTGTAGCAATATTGAGAAGGTGCTGCATGCTGTGCATTTAGCAATAAATCTGCTGCATTGCGTGTGTTGCTCAGTAATGTTTTTTTTTTTTTTTTATGTAACGCATGTGCCGTTTTCGTTCCATCAATGTGCGACGAAAACGGCGCACCAAACGCAGGGCTAAAGAATGTACTATATATAAATTTTATTAACTTCCCTGGCGGTAAGCCTGACCTACGTTCAGGCTCACCGCCGCAGGGAATCACATGGCCCCGGGAGGTTTTTTTTTTAATAACAAGTGCTTTATATTGTTAAGCTAGCACTTCGCTAGCTAACCATGTGACCCAAGTGCCTCCGGCCCCCCCGATCACTGCGGTAATACGTACCCCCCAGGGATCCCGCGATGGCGCAGCCGCAGCCTTCACCCCCAGGCTTCGCTATGGGAAGGATCGGAACTGTGCATGACGTCGACTTCATGTCCGATCGTCGCCATAGCGACGAGTGAAGCTGAATGGAGAAGCTGCGTCTCTCGCGGGATCGCGGACCGGTAAATATAGCCGGCGGCGATCAGGGGGCTCAGAGAGATGTCGGGGCATTTGGGACACATAGTTAGCTATATTCCAATACAAGGATATGTATATCAAGAACATTGAAGAAACTTGAAAAATTTTATATATAAAAATACAATAAATCTTTATTGAAGACAACACCTGTGCAAAAATATTCATAAAAAGTATCCTTCAAGGAACATTTTCCATAGGAAAGAATGGCAAACAAGATTAGTGCAATTGTAAATATTGAGGCGACAACGTCGACTTGTTTCGGGATAGTCCCTTCATCAGGCCTCCACATGTAAAGATAAATCTGTATAGTTAACACTTATTCTTAAAAAAACATCTGGACAATATGAAGCCAGGTATGACCACTCATCCAATATTCAAACACAGGAACCGCACATGGCAGGAGCTGGAGGAGAAGCCTAGTGCTAGCTAACAAATAAAAACATTTTTTATAAAAAATAAAAATCCCTCCCGCAACTGCGTACCGCCAGGGAGGTTAATATATGCACCCAAGCAATTTTCTCAAAGTTTTCAATCATTTCTTTTCATAATTGGGGTAAAATTAAACACACGTGTGTGGTACATTGGTCAGCTTTTTCAAATGTTACAATCCATCAGAAAAATTGATTAAGACCCTTGAATTGAAAAGATGTTTAAAAAATTGTATGGTGTGTGGCTTTTCAATTCAAGAATTGCAATCAATTTTCTGACTGATTGCAACATTTAAAAAATCTGACCAATGTACCACACACGAATGTTAAATTTTTCCCCAATCAATAAAATGAAAACTCAGACAAAACAAATTGGATCTGTACATCAAGTAATTGACAATCTACCACATACCATAACATTTCCCTAAAAATTGATCAGAAAAATCCAACACTCCCAACCTTCTTTTTTTTTTTTTTTTTTTTTTATTTAAATTTTTATTTTGTCTTTAACATATATACAGCCAGCTCACATGACAATACAATTGCATTATGTTTACAGCCATATAAACTCTCATACAAACCAATCTGTGACACCAATAAAAATTCCTATATTGGCAATAATGTTTCTTTTGTTTCATTGGCGTCCTTTAGGTTTAATGCTATAAAGGATTTTTAGTTTTATGGGTTGGCTCATAGTTAAGCTCATTTTGGTCCCAAAAACCAACAATTTAGGCACTTTGTTGTAGGGTACTAAGTACTCACCGTCACAGCTAATCTGTACCAAAAACTGTAGCATGTTAATAAACTAAGGGGCCATATTTTCTCCCAACCTTCTTTTACTGAGTAAAAACAGGAAAATCAATCAGATTTCCTCGAACGAATGAAAATAAACTTAACATTTTTCGGGACAACTGATCATATTTATCGAATTGGTGTAAAATTGGCTTTAATTGTATGGTGTGTGGCCACCTTGAAGCTACATTTCCACTGTGCTCAGCATGCATCTTGCAGAACACAGCTGTGCAGCGTCTCACAAACTGAATGCCTCTATGCATGGCTATGGGATTCGGACAAGTTGCCCAAGATTATGCTGCATGCCGTCAGAATTTTCGGAGCCCGCTAATTCAGATGCTCCATGTTGACTTCAATAGGCTGCCAAATCACATCCAAATTCATGGGCAAGGTATCGGACCGTAATTGCAGCAGTGGAAACCTAGTCTTGAGCTTCGTTCACATGATGACGTGCTACCGTGCGCATTTGGAAGCACGTATGATGTGTGACATGCAAGAAGGGCATAGACAGCCCTTCTGACGTTCACATTATAGGGGCTGCGCAGCAGTGCGATGTGCTATCGCACTGCTGCATGCGTTCTGACTGCAAGCGCAGTGCTGTCTCATTCACTGTAGTGAATAGGATCAGCAGCGCTGATGGCGTGCGATCTTGCACATTGCATTCTGATCGCACAGCCATCTGTGTGTCATGATGTGAACGACCACACACCATACAATTTTCATGCAATCTGACTGTACAATTTTTATACAATCTTACCAACATCCATGTAATATGACAGCACTTGGTGATTGATTGTACAGCCAGATTGCATGAAAATTATATGGTGTGTGGCCACCTTAGGGTCCTTTTGCTCTCAGTTATAACTGAAAGACAACTGATTTTCAAAGTAATGCACATGTTTTCCTATGGCTCAGTTCCCACTATACAGGTTTTAGCTGAAGGCTTTTTCACAATGCACTACAATGGAGAATTAAGTGTAAAAGGGCCCTCAGGGTTAAAAAAACAACAATTTGTATAATGAATTTCAGTGCAATCGCAAATGCAGCTGTTAACCAGCCTCGTATAAGTTTTGCATGTACACTAAAACCTTTAAACCAATAAATATGCATATGCACAGCATGTAAGACACACAATCCTAGGTCTAAACATGCAATGCTTATGTACTTTATGTAAAAATGGTGAATACCGATTCACCCCACACGGCTCCAGATTTTTAAAAGGGGTGATCTTCTCAAGACCCTGAAAAAGAAAGCCAGTCATATCACCCCCATGTTGAACCCGAAAATGCTTAATGTTGCTTATGGACGTTTTTTTTTATTATTCAAATTTCAAACTTTTGTCTTCAGATATTGGTACAATTTTGTTTTTATTGTGTATGATAGATCTCAAAGTTGGAGCCTTTTGCATTTGCTTTGCTGTAAACTTTGCATCTTTCCCGCCCATTTGGGGGTAGCTGATAGGTGGTGCCAAGAGCTCAGGTCCTATATATTTGTTTGCAGTGCCATTTTATAACCAGATATGATTAAGGACTAGAGTTGTACGAAACATGTCAGCTTGAGATGTCTATGGTATTTTATTATGGATACCTCCCGTAATAAAGACGATTGACAGATAAGTACGGTATGTACTTCATAATATGCACATACTCGGCATGCAATTTGTATGACCCTAGGTCTAAACACACAGTGCACATGCACATACATATAGGTACATCCAAATGGGGTAAAACCAAAGAGAATACTGTAGCTGTATAACTAGTTATTCATAGAAATAAGTGATATTCCATTCATTATTACCAAAATCCCCTGACGAACTCTGGTATGGAGTTTAAAGGTCCAATATGCTTCTTGGCAACATAACGTCTTGAATTTGTCTCCCCCTCTAACCGGAGTAACTACCTGTCCTATAGCCAATACAGAAAAATAATTAAGACTGCTTCCATGGTGATCATTGAAATGCTTAGAAACACCAGTATCCTTATTATTTTCAATGTTGATTAATTGCTCCGTAACTTTCTCTCAAGGTCCTAATGGTTCTACCTACATATTGGACTTTGCAAACTCTGCACGAAATGAGATAAATTACGTATTTTGAATTGCAATTATCTCTTAATAGGGTATTTCTGTCCCCTCACACATAAAACTACTAAATTGTTGACACCAATATACAGTAACGACAATAGAGATGATCATTCCGATTCAGAACGCTGTTCCGAATGATCACCAAATCTGTCTACGTTTGAACCAAACCCAGGTAGTTTTTGGGGATACGAATAGCAGGAGTGTGTGTGCCATCTAAAGAAATATACATGCCTACAAAATACATGCAGTTTTGTTTCAAGTAGTATTTTATTAGGCTAATAATTTTTTTTCGTTTTTTTTAAATGTATTTTAGACTCCAAAAAGAAAACTACCCGAGTGGTTTGGGGTTCCTAAAGGCCATGCCGCCTCATCTAATGTTATGAAGAAAGCCAAAACTGGAAAAAAGAAAGGCCTGTTTGATTGAAATATTTGTCAGAACTGTCATGTATGTACATGTATGTACAGTGTAAACTTGCTACAAGGTAGCAACATTTTTCCATACTATACACTGTGAAATATTTTCACATAAGTTAGGAATACTAAGACTCAGTATTGTATTATCTTCAGTATAAGCATTTGTAATATATTGTCACAATCTGTGCATTCACTTGAGAAATGGGTTCAAATAAAAATGGTGTGTATAGAGTGAAGCAAGCTGCTTGCTATGTACCAGCACTGAAGACATTAAAGTGTCATTGTGATATGGTCAGTTTTGTAATATGGTACATATGTGTAAAAACACCAAACGATTTTTCAGATGAGTGCCATTCATATTTAGTAACCAGCTGACCAGTGAATTTCAGGATAACATTATAGTATTGCCTTGTTCCATTTCACCTGTTATCATTCTAGTTTTATTTTTCAAAAGGTTACTGGTTGTTTCAAGCTGATGATATGGAACACTATATCACTGGTTGTATGGTGTACAGCACTTTGCACTTTGATTATTGATTTCGCTGATCAAATGATCTCATTTGTGTTTCACTCCAGGCAAAGTTTTTGAAAGGACCAAAATGGCTATATTTTTTCCACTTGGGAAAGCAAGCATTTTATTGTTTTTTTTTTTTTTTTTACACTAAACAAAGCATTCAGATGTTATAGTTATATAATAGATTAAACTGAGGTGACATTAAAAAATTGGAGTTTGTGTTTGCTATCTTGTCAATGCATAATTTAAAGGTTTCACCAAGAAAATACATGTTCTCTGCCTGCAATCCTTTCTTGTGCAGTACATAGGGTACACACGTGTAATAGATTAATGTAAATCTCACAAGATGAACATGGTGGACAGGCAGAGTTGAGTTGTATTATGTAACTCATACTTGCCTGTATGACTTCATTTACTGCAAATCTTGTCTTGCCATAGTTTTTGGCCTCTTTAGCACTTTTTGTGCACTCATGGTTACTGAGTAGGGAGATGGTAGTTGGCATAACCCCATGGACTCCTATGGGAATGAGTGCTTATGGGGTCACACCACACAGAATCCAAATCATGAGTTTAAAAATGACAAAAGAAGGTAGTCCAGAAATACCATTCTAAAATCCTTGAAATATATAAGAAGGAAATACCATTCTAGACACATTAGATACCCGCACTTAACTTTCCTTGCCAGTAAATGGCATTGAATTGCGTTCTTTCAGCAATCCATTTTGACATCTGTGTTCAGTAGAGATCACTGGTTAAGAGGGATTGCCTGTTCTGCTAGTTGCAAACAGTATAATTTAAATTCTAATTGTCTAACCTACTGTATGTTAAAAAATGGCTGTCTGGATCCATTTAAAGGGGTTCTGTTGTGGTTTTTAAAAACAAAGTGTCACTTACCTGGGGCCTCTACCGGCCCCCGGCAGACATATTGTCCAGTGCCTTCACTCAAGGATCCTCATGTCCCCTGCCGCGAGTCACTTTACAATTACTCGTCTAACTAACTAAATAACTATAAATGGGAAGTGAGCGGCAGCATGGGGACCGGAGGATTGTTGAGGACCAGTGCAGGACAAAATGTCTGCAGGGATCGGTTGAAGCCCCAGGTACATGACACTTTTTGCTTTTAGTAACCACTAGATAATCCCTTTAATTTTTCCCTTTGTCCGTTTTTTGTTTTGTTTTTTATTATTATGGTGGCTTGAAGGGCCAACATACTGTATTGTTCTTCAATTATTTCAGCTTATTGTTGGTAATCTAGAAGTTCGTGCCAAGTGAGTGGAGCCACGAACACTGCCATTTTAGCGCAGGAGACTTGGGCGCACCGGTGAGTAACTGCAGCGCCGTCAGAAGATGGAGCTGAAGTTGCTTATAAAACACTATAAGGCTCCCTGCACACTGCAAATCCGTTTTCCGATTCCGTTTTCGATTTTCCTTGAATACATTCAACAGAAAAACGGATCAAAAAACGCAGCATGCAGTTAAGATTAAAAATCTGAATCGGAATCGGATGTAAAAACAGATTAAAAAGCGGAATCGGAATCTGAAATGCATGCAGTGTGCAAGAGGCCTAATTCGGCCTCCAGCAATTGCTAGAAGCCAAATTATTTCATTCCCCACCATCCATGGTGGCCTAGAGGGAGAATAGTATTTAAAATCAATGGGAATTTGTGCAGGAGCAGAATAAGCCATACAGGCTCTATCCTGCGCCCAAGTCTCCTGCGCTGATTCCTCTCATACTCGTGGAGCCAAACATTGCCATTCAGATTGTTTTTTATTGATTCTAATGGTAAAATTTGATCTGCTTCAATTCTCACAGTTTTAAACCAGGTTACCCAGACTGTACTCTCTCTGCACAAGGGGCTACTGGGCATGATATCTGAAGCGTATTCAAGCCGACATGTGGTTTCTTCAGAAATGACACCATCTAGTTTCACTTGGAATTGTATTCATCTAGTCACAGTAGGGAGCGCACACGTACGTGGGCACTTTCCTGCCGCCTATGGGTGGTTGGGAAATGGTTAAATCTTGTTTTGTTTTGTTGTGTTTTTTTATTTGTTTAATTGGAGATTATAACCAAAAATATTCATAGAATACTGAAGGGGCTTTCAAGAAGAATGACCAAAAAGAAAACATATAGTACACTGCTCAAAAAAATAAAGGGAACACAACAAATAAGACATCCTAGATCTGAATGAATATTCTTATTAAATACTTTGTTCTTTACATAGTTGAATGTGCTGACTCCAAAATCACACAAAAATTATCAATGGAAATCAAATTTATCAACCTATGGTGGTCTGGATTTGGAGTCGCACTCCAAAAAAAACACTACGGACTGATCCAACTTTGATGTAATGTCCTTAAAACAAGACAAAATGAGGCTCAGTAGTTTGTGTGGCCTTCACGTGCCTGTATGACATCCCTAGAATGCCTGTGCATGCTCCTGATGAGGTTGCAGATGGTCTCCTGAGGGATTTACTCTAAGACCTGGACTAAAGCATCCACCAACTCCTGGACAGTCTGTGGTGCAACGTGGCATTGCTGGATGGAGCGAGACATCATGTTGCAGATGTGCTCAACTGGATTCAGGTCTGGGAAATGGGCGGCCCAGTCCATAGCATCAATGCCTTCGTCTTGCAGGAACTGCTGAAACACTCAAGCCACATGAGGTCTAACATTGTCTTGCAATAGGAGGAACCCAGGATCAACTGCACCAGCTTATGGTCTCTCAAGGACCCATATGCAATTCACTTTTTCTCCAGAGTTTACTCCTAGGAGATAATTTTTCATCTTCAATTTAAATTAACTTTTTAGCACTTTGTAATAGAAAAAGTACCAAAAAGCAGGTGAAAAAGTGACGTGTAGCCTGCCATAGGCTGTAATGTTAATTACAGCTATAGCGGTGATCAAACAGTAATTTGGGCACGGTCAAAATACGAAGCCCAAATTACTTTTTTTTTAAAAGCTTAATTCGGCCACCAGCTATTATATCTTTCCCTTAAGTCCATGGCGGCCTGAAGGGTAATAGTAACGCCACCAGGACTTTTGCAGGAGCAGGCTGAGACGTTTTTAGGCTTCACCCTGAGCCAAAATTTCCCAGTGCTGTTTTTGCATGTATGTGGTGGAAATAACAGAGGTAGGAAGACTGGAGGCTGAAGAGGAATAGCATAGCCCATGCTTTCCCCTCATCTCTCTTGGAGGTATGCGGTGCTTAACTGTGTCTTTGAAGGAAGGTAGCAAACCACTCATCTCTGGCTGTCCAGCTATCCATAGCAGGGAGTAAATAAAAAAAAAGTGGACCCTGCTAGCAATAAAATAACCTAATTCCAGAAAAACATTGTCTGCCGCATGCTGGTGCAGAGCGGAGACAAGTTTTGCAAGCAGGAAGGTGGCTGTGTGCACAAAGTGCTGCAATGCCAGCAGTTTAACTACACATGCGTTTAGTTTAATAACTTGTGAGTTTTTGATAGAGAGGTACTGTGCAGTAACTGTTCAGGTATTCATGTGAACTGGACCTTGTGCTTCAGGTTAACAGGACTAACTGAGCACATGTACACATTAAATAACTATGCATCAAAGACCCCCTGAACTCTAAAGCCTGGTATGCACTTTCAATTATGATTGGCCAATCACTGACCAATTTTACCACCTCCATGTAATATGAAGGTTTACCTAGAAAACCGTATTTAATATCTGTTGACCCTCATACATGTGTTAAAATTGGTCAGTGATTAGCCAATCATAATTAAAAGTGTGTACCAGGCTTTATGGATTTGGGACTACAGTATTTGTTTCATTTTTTTAAAAAAAGTCTGTTTCCTGTTTGTATTATAAATGATTTATCTTCAGTTAATCACACACCTGCTACATGCAGGCTGCCAGTGATCATCTGACCTTCATACACATTTTTTGGGTTAATGACTCAGAACTTCATAAAAGCAGTGGTTCGGCACAGCATCCAGGCAGCTAGTATGTTCAAAAGGGAGTCAGCTATGGTACCCTCTGTATGCATTTCTTACTACAGGAAATCCCTTACTGACGTTCTTGTGCTCTCAGGTGGCAATTAATGAATCTATTGATAGGTATCCTATTTCCACACCCTTGTTCAGAGTAATATGAACACCAGGCAATCCTGAAACATAGACAGCTATGTGAGACGTGTTTTGTACTACACTAGTTAGAAGATTGTTTGGCTTCTTGCATGGCATGGTCTCTAGAACACCTGCAAAGAACTGTAGCAACATGTATTTTAATAAAACAAAGGAAACTTGTAATGACTAGTGTCATGTCTCTCACGATATGATTCTGGTATGAATTAAGCATTCTGTTACCACGTACCTTTAATTAAGCAGCGTTAATTACTATTCCCCCTGGTCACCGTGGATAGTAGGTAAAGTTGTAATTCAGCTGACAACTATTGCTGGCGGCTGAATTATGCGCTTTTTTTTAATATATCAATTTGTGCTCCATCTTTTGACGGCGCCCAAATTACTGTCCGAGCGACGTTTTAGCTGTAATTCCTATTATGGTGGCACCAGCTGTGCCGAAATCTCCGGTGCTGTTTTAGCATGATTCGTCTGTTACCATGCCTTGCAATTCTACTAGTATCAAAGACCAGGTCTTCTCTATCATAATCAAAGTGACTCAAAAACAAAGAACAGTGATGTGAAATCGGGAAAGTAAGAGCAAAGTATCCCGTAAAACCATGCTACATTTTCCAAATAATGTTGTTCCATAGACATTCAATTTTTTTTTCACAGAATAGCTAGTAAAAATGAATAAATCTTTAAGTTGTACCACAGGAAAGAGACGATTGCCTCACACACATACTAAAGAGGAACTTATGTGAAAATAACCTAATTAATGAAATTGCTTACATTTTTTTTCAATATTAATTTATAAATTTGGTCAGTGTTTGCCCATTGCAAAATCTTTCCTCACCCTAATTTCCATTCTGGAATGTATCACACATGGCGACCTCTTTATTTCCGGAAACCTGCATCACTGAGGAATGGTTGGGTGTTGGGTGTTTTGAGCTGAATAGAAAAAACACTTGGTTGATAGAGGGGGAGAGAAAGCTTTGGCGCTAAAAGCCTGCGGACCGCCCAGCAGTGGTGACACTACATTGTGGCATGCTTTGGCACTGGCTTTCCCCAGTGGCGGACACAGCCAGCAGTGGGCCCCTGTGCAAAATTGCAATTGTGGGCTCCTACGACCTGCGGTGCGCTTAGCGCACCGCGGCAAAAAAATGGGTGTGGCAATGACCGGATGAGGGCGGAGCTAACTGTAATTTAAAGCGAACCCGGGGTGAAGGTTTATTTTCTTTTAAACAATACTAGTTGCCTGGAGGCCTGCTGATCTATTTGGCTGCAGTAATAAACTGAATTACGCCAGCAACAAGCATGCCGCTAATAATATGACAATATTGTCAGAAACCCCTGACCTGCTGCATGCTTGTTCAGGGTCTATGGTTGAAAGGATAAGAGGCAGAGGACCAGCACGGCAGCCAGGCAACTGGTATTGCTTAAAAGGAGAGAAATATGGCAGCCTCAAGATTATTCTCACCTCAGGTTCCCTTGAACAGTGCAACGCAAAGACAGTGGGCCCAAGTTTTGGTGACCCTTTCCCCAGAAAATTCACATAATTGTGCAGGTTTTCTCAAGAAAATACACATCATGTTGGCAGATATGCCCAGAAAATACGTGCAATCATGTCGGCAGATATGCCCAGAAAATACGTGCAATCATGTCGGCAGATATGCCCAGAAAATACGTGCAATCATGTCGGCAGATATGCCCAGAAAATACGTGCAATCATGTCGGCAGATATGCCCAGAAAATACGTGCAATCAAGTCGGCAGATATGCCCAGAAAATACGTGCAATAAAGTCGGCAGATATGCCCAGAAAATACGTGCAATCGAGTCGGCAGATATGCCCAGAAAATACGTGCAATCGAGTTGGCAGATATGCCCAGAAAATACGTGCAATCATGTCGGCAGATTTGCGCAGAAAATACGTGCAATCATGTGGCAGACCTGCCCAGAACATACACCTGCTAATGTAAATAAAAAAACAAAAACATTTACTCACCTGCAGCAGCAGACCTCCTGTCCCAGCCTCCATCCGGCGCGCAGCTCCCATGGGTGGTTGGGTGGATAGGTAGCCGGGTGGGTAGGTAGGTACGCAGCCTGGTGGGTGGGTAGGTAGCCTTTAGCTGGGTGGGTAGGTAGCCTGGTGGGTGGGTAGGTACCCAGGTGGGTGGCTGGTTAGCTGGGTGGGTAGGTAGCCTGGTGGGTGGGTGGGTAAGTAGCCCTTAGCCGGGTGGGTAGGTAGTCTGGTGGGTGGGTGGCTTTAGGTAGCCGGGTGGGTAGCTGGGTGGGTAGGTAGCCGGGTGGGTGGGTAGGTAGCCTGGTGGGTGGATGGGTAGCCTGGTGGGTAGGTAGCCAGGTGGGTAGGTAGCCTGGTGGGTGGGTTGGTAACTAGCCCGGTAGGTAGGTAGCCGGGTGGGTGGGTAGGTAGGTAGGCAGCCTGGTGGGTGAATAGCCGGGTGGGTAGGTAGCCTGGTAGGTGGGTTGGTAACTAGCCCGGTAGGTAGGTAGCCGGGTGGGTAGGTAGCTGGGTGGGTAGGTAGGTAGGAAGCCTGGTGGGTGTGTAGGTAGGTAGCCCTTTGCCGGGTGGGTAGGTGGCCTGGTGGGTGGCTGGGTGGGTGGGTAGCCGGGTGGGTGGGTAGGTAGCCTGGTGGGTAGGTAGGTAGGTAGGCAGCCTGGTGGGTGGGTAGCCGGGTGGGTAGGTAGCCGGGTGGGTTGGTTGGTAACTAGCCCGGTAGGTAGGTAGCCGGGTGGGTGGTTAGGTAGGTAGCCGGGTGGGTAGGTAGGTAGGTAGCCAGGTGGGTGGTTAGGTAGTCGGGTGGGTGGTTAGGTAGTCGGGTGGGTAGGTAGGTAGGAAGCCTGGTGGGTGGGTAGGTAGCCGGTTGCGGGTGGGTGGGTAGGTAGCCGGGTGCGGGTGGATAGGTAGCCGGGTGGGTGGGTAGCTATCTGGGTGGGGGGCCCGACTCCTATCCTCCCCCCCTTCCTCACCTCGGAGGGCCCCCCTCCCGGTAAACGCGGCGGGAGAGCGGCAAATACAGGAAGTCTTCAGGGCTCCAGGCAGACGCTAGAGGCTCAGCCGCTTGGTCTCCAATATGTGTCCAACTCTGTATACTGCTCGCTACTTCCTGGTTTAGTAGCGAGCCGTATATAGAGTTGGAGACCAAGCGGCCGCTGAGCCTCTAGCGCCTGCCTGGAGCCCCGGAGACATCCTGTATTTGTCGCTCACCCGCCGACCATACCGGGAGGGGGGCCCCCGAGGTGAGGGAGGATAGGAGTCGGGGCCCCCCAGGGAAAAAAAATAAAAAATATATTAAAAAAAATAATACTTAATGGGCCCCTGAAGCAACGGAACTTCAGGGGCCCTCGTGCGGCGGCATGGCCGTATGTCCGCCACTGGCTTTCCTGGTAATCACTTTGCCCCACCTGCTCAGTAACATACAGTAAATTGTTTCCAGGCTCCAGCTGCATACACTGAACAGGATATGGGTCTGTAAAGAAAAACTCCTCGTCAGCCTGAGTTTATGTAGGCGGTAAGTAAACCAAGAGTCTTATCTATTTGCCATAAATGCTTACCTGAGGAAGATTTTATGCGTGCTCTAACACCAAGTTTTAATCCTAGCAAGTCTGGCTCTGCAAATCTGGCTCAATTGGCTATTCATGAGGCAATGCTCATGCAAATATGCATTTGCTTTCGCACGCGAAACTATGCAGGGTGAAAAAACGAATACCGCAAAGCGGTCGCCCTGGGGGAATTAGTTCATGCCACATTAGCACTATCCAGGAGCGCCACGGGGAGGCTTCCTAATGCCATAAATACCTTACAATCCTTGCAAGATCCCTTGCAATTGATGTATCTGGATGGCACTGAGGCTTTATTCACATTATAAATCGCAAGCGATGAGCACTTTTTAAAGCCATTTTACCTGTGTTTTTGTGAGCGATTTGCAATTTTTCTAAGCGGTTTTTGTAAGCGCTTTTTTTTGGCGATTAGCGCTTTTTCGTCCTGCAGACAACCAGGAAGTGAACTCTTTGAGCTGGAACTGCATCTCTTTAATGCACTTTGTGATGAAAAGCACTCACAAAATTGCTTATTCAAACGCTTTTTAAAGCGCTTAGATTTTCCTATACCTTCCATTGAAGCGCAAACACTCTGAAAATGGTTCAGGACCCTCGTTTGCAATTGGAAAGAAATCACTCACATTGGTTTTCAGTGCACAAGCACTTTTAAGGCACTTTTTAAAAACTAGCGCTTAAAATAATCTCAAAGCGCTCATAGTGTGAACAAGCCCTTATATTTGCAAAAACATCTGTGAGAGCTTACGGGTTTTCTTTTAAATTAGCCAATAAACTAGAGCTTGTATTTTACAGACAGGAATATCCTGATTCAGAACCTCCTGTCTGTAAAATACAAACTGTAATGTACAGCAATGCTTAGCTACTAAGATAAGGAATTACAGACAGTGTTTCCTTCTTGCCTCTACCCCCTCCCCTTGCTTGTGAAGTTGTGAGACACAGACTGGGGGCCGGAATGATTTGTCTGTGATCTGTTCACACAGTAGCAGATTGCTAGCATGTAAGGCCAGCATTTAAAGCATGCCAGCAAACTAGCCAAGTACATCTGTAGGCAACTCTTCCTCAATAATAGCACCATCATGTAGACAATCTGCTCTGCTCAAAAGCCTCTGAGTTCTGTTAGTGATGTTTACATTTGGTTCCTACCAATGCTGAACTAATTAGCCTTAATTTTATTACCTGAGTTAGTGAAAAAATATCTAAAGCTTGATTTTGATCACCCAAATGCCCCCACTCCTCCCCCCCCCCCCCCCCCCCCCCAAAGTTTATCTTTAGAATGTTATTTTTTTATATATACATTTTAGAACATTATCATAAGTATGAAGATGATGTTATCTTTTGAAAAGTCAGCTGTCAGTTGTTTGAAAAATGAGCAATTTTAGTGTGACAAATGCAGATTTTCATGTAATTATAGGTTTTAACAATAAACTATTTCTTTCTTTAGAAGGACTGTATTGATTATTAATATTTATATTAATAATATTTATGTGTAATAACTGAGCAAAATGTATATATATGTCTGCTGCAGTAATGTGAGTTTAAATGTGTTTCTTTCCAGTCTTCACACAGAAGCATCTTTCAAATGTCAAGGCCGCAGACAAGCGTACTAACATACACAAGAATGTTTTAGCGTCTGTAACTAAAATAATATTATAAGATTCACAGCCTGGAAAATGCTGAGATGTCTCAGAGCAATATATTAAAAAAGTACCCCAACTTTACACTTTACAATTAAATTTTGCATAGAACATTAACCACTTTACCCCCAGCGGTACGGATTTCTCCGTCCCTTTTTCCACCCTGTTACCACCAAGGGTCGGAGAAATCCTTACCTGACGCCGCTTCCACCACTGTCCGCGCTCCCGCTCGCCCGTCCGTGAGCCCCCGCGCTCGTGCACGCCGCCGCCCGCTCGCCCGGAGATCAATGAACGGGAAAAACCTTTCCCGTTCGTTGATCTCTGCCCCCTGCAATGATCAGCTGAGCGATCATTGTGAGAAAAAAACAGTGTCCCAGCCTCCTAACCCTTCCTGCAAGCGTACTTCCTGTACGCTTGCAGGTCGCATAAACAAAAAGTTACTGTGGCCATCTTGTGGCCAAATAGTAAAACTACACCCTAAAGCATTTTTCATATACAAATGCATTACTCACTACACTAAAAATTAACTCATTACCTCCTACACTCTCCAATTATTTATTTTTTTTGTGATTAAAAAAAATTGCATTTAAAAAAAATACATAAATAGTTACCTTAGGGACTGAACTTTTTAAATATTTATGTCAAGAGGGTATAAAACTGTTACTTTATAAACTATGGATTTGTAATTAGGGATGGACGCAAAACTGAAAAAAAGACACCATTATTTCCAAATAAAATATTGGCGCCAAACATTGTGATGGGGACATAATTTAAATGGTTTTATAACCGGGACAAAAGGGCAAATACATTTCATGGGTTTTAATTACAGTAGCATGCATTATTTAAAAACTATGAAGGCCGAAAACTGAAAAATAATAATTTTTTTCCCCACATTTTTTCCTATTTTCCCATTAAAACACATTTAGAATAAAATAATTCTTGGCATAATGTCCCACCTAAAGAAAGCCTAATTGGTGGCGAAAAGAACAAGATATAGTTAATTTCATTGTGATAAGTAATGATAAAGTTATAGACGAATGAATGGAAGGAGTGATGAAAGGTGAAAATTGCTCTGGTGCTCAAGGGGTAAAACCCCTCAGTTCTGAAGTGGTTAAAACTTAAAACATACACATATGACAGTTTTTCCTGCATAAATAAAAACGCTAGAATTCTGACACCGTGTAACAAAAAAAGTTTAGCTTATGGCATTAAAAAATCGGTTGATACAATGCTGGGAAATATACATCATAAAGGAGAGTGATGTGCTTCAATTCATGAAGAGGGTCAGTGAAATACCACATACTGTTTAAACTTTTTCCCAAATTTACGAATGCGATAATAGTTTGGTAATCTACCAGAAAATTCCATGACAATTCATTAAGATTTTTCCATATGCAGAATTTAAGGAACGTTTCACTTTTTTTATTTTGGATTGTGTGCCTTTATTATGTGCAGCCACAGCCTGAATTGCTACGGTAAGTTGTGCCATGCACAACTTAAAGATTCTGCTGCAGGCTGCAGAAACCACCGCAGTGCGATCTGGATGGCATTCCATTAAACAAATGGGCAGCGTTTCCCCACCCCTCTCGCATGTGGGCAAATGCTGCGATTCCGTACATAGTGGAAATGGGCCCTATCTGTAAGGAGAGCTAATGCATGAGATAAAGAAATAAGGAGATATAAATCATGAGTTAAGTCAAATAAGGAGAGATAAGCTACGAGCTGTCATTTAAGGAGAGAAATTGGGAGTTTATAAAGCTACATAAACACATTCAACTTATGCACCATAGACGAACCACACGACCTGTATGTCCAGATGGATAAACAACCATCTCATTTACATACTGCACACGCAAGTGAAATGATGAACTACACATTTAAAACTAGTACACGTTGTTTACAAGTCATTCAAAGACTTGTACACACACATTAACTGCATGATATCAAGCCAACAGTCGTGTGAATAGATCCGACATTTGGATCGTGCAAAATGCCTGTTATCAGTCTCTCGTCAAGTCGTTTACATGCGTTCACATGCCTGATTGTTGTCCAACACTCTGAAACAGACTAAATTCAGATGACAATCAGGCAGTTTGGTTGAGCGTGTGTACAAGCCTTAACTAAAGAGAGATGGTTAAGCAGAAAAGCTTTGTAAATCAGCCCCAGTATCACAAACCGTTAAAGAGAAACCAGTTCAATACCAGTAGTTAGGAAAAGGTTAAAGTATACCAGAGATGAAAAGCATCTCAGGTAGCGTATTTACCTGGGGCTTCCTTAACCTCCTTAGCGGTAACCCCGTGTGTGACACGGGGTAAGACGCCGGAGGATGCCGCTCAGGCCCTGCTGGGCCGATTTACATAATTTTTTTTTTGCTGGACGCAGCTAGCACTTTGCTAGCTGCACCAGCACACTGATCGCCGCTGGCCCGCGACCGATCGCCGCTATCCGTTGCGGCGCGGGGGCCCCCCCCCCCCCCCAGACCCCGTGCGCTGCCTGGCCAATCAGTGCCAGGCAGCGCCGAGGGGTGGGTCGGGACTCCCAATGACGTCCCGACGTCGGTGACGTCATCCCGCCTCCCGTCGCCATGGCGACGGGGGAAGCCCTCCAGGAAATCGCCGAAGGCGATTGAAGCGGGCGGGGGGATGCCGTGAGCAGCGGCTATCGTAGCGAGCCCTGGGCTCGCTACATGATTTAAAAAAAAAAAAATTTCATACCGCCAGGGGGGTTAAAGAGGAACTGTCATGAAAATCCTAAAATTTAAGACACATACAAATAAGAAGTACATTTCTTCCAGAGTAAAATCATCAGTAATGTCAGATTTCTAATACCTACTTTAAGTGACAGCAACATAGGAGAGAAGTAATTTATGGCTCATTATACTTCTTATTAGTATGTGTTTTAAAGACTTTTGCGGCAGTTCCTCTTTAAGCCCCCTTGAGGCTGCTCATCCCTTGCCGTCTCCCTGGGTGGCACCTGTCTGCGTTGTGCTGTGTTGTGTATGCTACCCCAGCGCAGAACGCTCCCAGTCATGGGAGAGCACACGTGGCTGAGCCACGCATGCACAAGGAAGCAAAGCTCGGCCAAGCTTTTGGCCGAATTGCGGGGAACAGGACCCACCCGGGGAGAAGGCGAGGAACTGAGAGGCCTCAAGGGGGCTTAAGAGCCCCAGGTAAGCATTGAACCTGAGACTCTTCTCGCCTCAGGTTCTCTTTAAAGCATGGTTTGGCATGTGGGGGAGCGAATTTATATTTATCAGCATGCCCTATCGCTCAGCAAACAAAAAAAATGATTCACCAATGGGTCGTCCGGTAAGTCCCCTTAAGAATTTACTGAATCAGATTATTGAAAGTTACAAATATATCGATGGCGCATATAGCAGCCAAGCCAACCATTTTGCTGCTTCTCTGTGGTTGCTATGGACTTGATTTACTGAGGCATCTCCAAATGGAATATGTTGGTTCACAGAGGAAGACTGGTCGGGGGGGGGGATTTCATTTAATGATTTAGGGCTGTACAGTGCCTGGTGCATTTATGTTTTTGTATAAGACAATGTGAACCACTAGGCTGGCTAAGGGAAATAAACGCCCAATTAGAGCAATTAGAGAGCGGGCAAGCTGGTAAATATACACAGCATGATGCAGAGCAGAGACTTGCCTGTAGGGTTCGTGGGAAAAAATCTGTCTGGTCTCTCACCATTGTTAAAATGACTGCATGTGCACAACTACATAAGGTATTGTCCAGGTTGAAAAGTTTTTGACAGTCCCTAGACTGCAGAAGAGCTGCTTGCAAACAAGCCAGACTCTGCTGGCAGACAGTCCCTAGACTCCAGAAGATCTGCTTGCAGGACTTGTGTGAAAGAGTGGCAGGGACAAGAAACATATTACAGGCAAGTAGCCTCTGTGTTATGTGGCTGCAATACAGATAAGCTCTCTGCTGTATCTTCTTGTCATACAGGAAAGCTGAATAATTGCAATCCAGGCAAGACAAATCTCTTCTTTCAGCTTTTTTCGCCTCTCTGCCTCTCCTCTTTTCTCTCTTCTGTCACTCTGTGCTTTGTCCACCAATCTTACCCTCACAATGCAGTTTCCCCAATCTTGTTATTAGTAACCATAATCTAAAGCTGGCTATACATGCATCGATTTTTACTGAAAGATTATTTCACTATGATTGAATCATATTGGCTTTTCCACCTGTCAGTACCGAGAATGTATGTGGCCTATAGTGTGTCATAATATAGTGAAGTGGGTAGACAGTGATGCCTCTGACCACCGATTAAAAGCAGGTAAGCAAGGCATAGATGTTGGGGGGCTGGTAGCGGTAGACAACAGTGATGGGAGGAGGGGTGCCATAACTTCAGGAATTAACAGAGCAGAGATCATGGTCCCGAGGGGGGGGGGGGGCATCACCCCTCCCTCACCTGGGTCCCCCATCCCCATTACCCCTCCAGCTACATGCACAAAAGTAATTAAAAATATATGTATGCAGGGAGCTTACCTTCTTTACTTGAATTAAGGGAAACCTGTAATGATTTAAAAAAAAAAAAAAAAAAAAAAGTTTCACGTACCTGGGGCTTCTGCCAGCCCGCCACACGCACCCTCATTTGTGCTCCCGTCGCTGGGAGCCTCCTGTGCAGGCGCAGTAGCGATCTTCTCGTATTGTGCCTGCACAGGACGCTCCCGGTGATGGGAACACGAATGAGGATGCACGGAGCTAGGGTCACTCAGTTGCAGTGTCCGGAGATGGAAAAAAAACGAAAACTGAGCCGCGTTGGTGGACCGAAGGATTGCTGAGTACAGCGTGGTGCACAGGGCAGTTGCAGTGGGCTGGCAGAAGCCCCAGGTAAGTTATTACTATTTTTTTTTTAATCATTGCAGGTTTCCTTTAAACTGCATTTTACATTACCTGTACAATAAGCTTACAGCTTACAATAATATCTCTTAGTTTCGCTTTTCTTTTTTAACATACATAAACAATTCTGCTTGATTGCCTTGTCGTATTAGGATCAGGTCCCCTTGGTACCCTACAAATAAACATAACTAGCTATGACCTTGTCCGAAGGTAAGTTAGGTAGGTAGTTTGTGCTAATATATTCTAATAAACTATTAATCCCCAAAACCTCCAGAGGAGAAAAAAAAAAGTTGCACAAGGAGACCTGTCTAAATTTTTTTTACATTCCATAAAAAAAAAGAAGAAAAAGAGAAGAAAAACAACTAACATAACCAATTACAAACAAGCCAAGGGGATCAAATTATTGTCCCCATAGCCCAGTCTACAGCCACTCCATCTGGATTTTTGGTTTCAATATGAGTACACTAAAAAGGTATAATTTCATATACTTGTCAATGATCAGTTGCTTATAGCACACTTTTCCCCCAAATTAGATTTTTACTTACCTGGAGCTTCTTCCAGCCCCCTGTAGTGTGTCCACAGATGCCCATCATGTCCCCAGGAACCTTCTGCACATGCACGGTTATCAAAAGAATGAACCACACATGAGCAGAATGCTCCCGCAACTGGAATACAATAGTGCAGGTACAGCAGGCGGATCTCAGTTGCAGATATTTCAGAGCTGACAGGCGCAGCAGACAGGACTCAGAAGACGCAGAGTGACCTGACACACGACAGAGGGATGGAAAAAGCCCCAGGTAAGTAAAATCCAATTTTTAGGGCAAATTGGGTGCACTTTAAGGGCCCTTTCACACTGGCATGGTGCAGCATTTTACCGCAGCCTACCGCTAGGGTAATGTAAGTCTACGGGGTAATTCACATTGTCTACAGTGTGCTGCGCTAAAAGTACCCTATCTAACGTGAGAGCATATCTACGTTACCGTATGGCGGACCGGAAGTCATGATGTAAGTCAATGGGGTGTTGCATGTTTTGAAATGACCACTACAAGTTTTCCAAGTCTTACATGCACAGAACCGTATTTTAGCAATACGCTTCCGCGCACGTCATCGATTCAGCCACAGGAAGTGAATATCCCTTCCTACTTGGTCTGCTGCCAGATGGGGATTGCCATCTGGCAGCAGGAAGTGCCGGTGTGGTCCCCGGACCGCTATGCAGTGTGAAACTGGCCTAAGGGATGGTCAGATTCTTATGCTCTCCATACACCACAGTCTTCATAATACAATCTTGCCACATATATGTTGTATAAGCCCTAACAAACTTAGGCTATGTTCACAGTGGTGCATTGTGATGCGGCATAACGTGCATTAACAGTGACAGGTGAAGCTTACTTTTAATTGGCTGTTTGCTTCACTGTACTATACTATATGCGATGCACCACACAGATAATGTACTGCACTTTTTTCCCTTCACCTGCTTGTATTGCTGCGGTCATGGAACACAATGCAATGCCCACTGTGAACGTAGCCTGACAGTACTTTGGTAATTCGTCTTGGTATACATAGATGGTTCCACAATGTTAAAACACCAAGGTTTTATGACCTTCTAAATGCTTCCATGTGAAATCTCCATGAATTCCAATTCTACAAGAGCCATTCCAGGGCATCACACAGTAATGCATGGAGTGTGTCATGTGTGGATGCCTGCAATCAATAAGACTTGGCCAATCTCCTCCTTTGGAATATGATCAGCATATGTATAGCTTTTTCTTGCAAGAAAGATGTAAGAAGCTTGAGGCAGGGGTCACACTTGTCTTTCAGTTTTCTACACTTTTCAGAAAACTGAAAGACAAGTATGACCCCTTGCCTTACAGCAGCTACGGTAATGTAATTTATAGAGAAAACTGACAAATTGCACAAGATGTCAGTTTTTTTCTGCATGCAAAACCTGCTTTCAAGTGTGAACTAGCCCATTTATTAACATGCGTTATCAGTTCAGTTGTAATCAGTTTCTCTGTTCAGAAAACCCGCACGGAAGCCGACAAGTGTGACCCCTGCCTTAAAAATGCTACATGTGCACAATAAATGTTTCTGAAACGCCTGGACAAACATGTAGAAGTGTTCCATGTACTTTTCCAGGCATGAAAAAACAAATGCCTGTGTAAATCAATCCTTAGTTGATCATGAACTAAATCTTATAAGACAACCCTAATGTCATTATACCTTACTTTATTACATGAATTGTGTGCCTTTTACAAACATTTCTGGCATATAGTATAATTCTTTTACAAAACACTGCTGCATTTGTCTTCCAGGTTTCAGCTGTTGTACAGCTCATAGTGCATTGAACTATAAAAATTCCTTTCAAATACTATTTGCATTCTTGTTCTGATTATTTGATTAAGAGGTGGAAGAAGGTAAGCTATAACTGCTATTTGAAAATACATGTCAAGTGGTAGAGAACATTTATTTCACTTGTCAACAAAAATAGATTAGGGTTCCAGTTACCATAGCAACAAAATTCCTTGCAATGCAACTATACATAGTAACAGCGAAGCACTGTTTTACCCATTTTCCATTTACATGTACCTCTTAGGAGAAATACAAGTCAAATAGTGTTAAATCAATAATGGTCGAATTCTTCTATTGAACTGGTTGCTTACAGGAACTGAAAGCACTCACAAATGAAGTATTATATGTAGATAATTTGATAGACTATTGATATATTCCAAATATAAACAGCATGTATTGCAACACTTAACATAAATATTACTGTTTTATTTAATAATGAAAAAATGACTATTGATAATATTCCAACCATAAAAAGCATTTATTGCAACACTTTACAAAAAAATATGGTTTTAGTTAATAATGAAAAAAAATATTGTATGGCTGTCAAAAATCAAACTGATACAATAAGGAAGTTTCCACAATGGGTTAATTATACAACATAGGGACGCTAGCACAGAATTAACAGTGAGGAGAGAAACCCTACTACTGAGCACCCAAGTTGGCACATAAGTGTAATGCACATTCTATACAAAGATATTCAGGGAACTTTCACACTGGGGCAGTGTGGTGCAGTAAATTTACCACACCCCACTGCAGCCTAATGTTAGTCTATGAGGTAGTTTATACTACCCACGTTACGGTACGCTACGCCGGACATGCACTATCTAACGCGCGCCCATACCTACGTTAATGTGCGGCTCCTGCGGCGATCCACGTCTGACCGGAAGTCATGTAAGCATATGGCAATGCACCTGTTAACCTCCTTAGTGGTAATCCCGATTCAGGCTCAGGACAGAAATCCGCAGCTCAGAGCAGTAATCCCGTTCCTGAGTGAGCTATTTAAAGCTGTTTACAAGAGGCATAACTACAATCCCTCCCCACAACACACGTGGCCCCCCACATACCAAATAACAAGTGCTGCCAAAATTCCGACCATAACTAGTGTAGCCAACATAACTCCACTTCTCCCCACAAGCCCCCCCCCCCCCCCCTCCCACTAAAGTGCATAATGTGAAGTCAGTATAAACAACCCTTCCTCCCCTGTTAGTGAGTGTGGTAGTGTACTACCCATCGCCCTACCCCTTCAGTGACTTCTCCCAGCACTCCATTTGCATGCTGCCTTATTCTCTCCTCACAATGACCACCTTCCACCATCAATTTACAGAGTAGAGCTTGAGGCGCCAGGTCAGTCCACTGTGCAGTTCACTGCAGCTGCACTTTACAGCATACCTCCGATTGGCTCCTTTGCATGTTATGTGACATGCACCTGGAGCAAACAGAGTGAACTGACCCAGCACTGGACCACTTAAAGAGCAACTGTAGTGAAAAATTACATAATTAATACAATTCTGAAATTTATCACAGGTGGCATTTTTAGGTCTGCCAGGTGATCTGTATGCAATGTTCATTTACTGAGAATTCTATGCACAGAGGGAGATATTGCTTGGTTGGAAATAGTTGTTACTTCCCACAATACAACGAGTTTCACAGAAAGCAAACTGTCAGTATCATGGTTATGACATCATACTGTAGGAGAGGTATCATCATATCAGCCATACAGACCCCCGATGATCTATTTGAGAAAATGTAACTAAATTTAACGAAGGGGGTATCAGCTACTGATTGGAATGAAGTTCAATCCTTGGTTAACCACCCTGGCTTCTATTAAGATCGCCAGGGCAGCTGCATGAGGGTTTTTTTTAAATAAAAAAAAAACTATTTCATGCAGCCAACTGAAAGTTGGCTGCATGAAAGCCCACTAGATGGCGCTCCGGAGGCGTTCTTCTGATCGCCTCCGGCGGCCAAAAGTAAAACGGAAGGCCGCAATGAGCGGCCTTCCGTGTTTTGTTTACTTCGTCGCCATGGCGACTAGCGGAGTGACGTCATGGACGTCAGCCGACGTCCTGACGTCTGCCGCCTCCGATCCAGCCCTTAGCGCTGGCCGGAACTATTTGTTCCGGCTGCGCAGGGCTCAGGCGGCTGGGGGGACCCTCTTTCGCCGCTGCTCGCGGCGGATCGCCGCAGAGTGGCGGCGATCGGGCAGCACACGCGGCTGGCAAAGTGCCGGCTGCGTGTGCTGCTCTTTATTTGATCAAAATCGGCCCAGCAGGGCCTGAGCGGCACCCTCTGGCGGTAATGGACGAGCTGAGCTCGTCCATACCGCTAAGGTGGTTAAAGTTCCTCTTTAAAGCTCCGCTTCACTATTTTAATTAGAGCGGTATCGTCGTCACCATAAAAATTAAATTTCTACAGCAACTGGTCTGAGTGTATTAAGTGATAAAGATGCTAATCCTGCATTCAAAACATTTTCTGCTGTTATGATTTGGAGTTATCATATACTTTAGGAGCACTGGCTCTTTAGTAGTCGGTGCCAAAGAATTGCATGCTGGGGGTTCTATTTATCTATAATATATTCCTCCTCTTCCCTTTATTTCCCTATCTGCTGCTTATCTGAAACCTGATCCCCTACTCACTTGTGTTTACAAGCAAGGCTGAGGTGACTCAGTGATTGGAGGAGACAAGAAGAAAAGTAAAGGGCAGAAATGACATCACGAGTTAGCCTTTACTGTGGGCAAAAGACATGGCCCCCACCAGGAACAGAATTCTCATCATTTACTATATACCATTCACTGAAATCAAAACGTGGATAGTATAATACATGTGTTATGTAAGTAGATCAAGTATTTATCTACTTATATATGTGTTTTTTCCCCTGGAATAGTATGGCTGATCCTACTGCTTTAAGGGTAAGTACTGGGGGTAAAGATGGGCATGAATGGAAGAGGAGCAGACCCGCTGTAGTGGTGGGGATGCAGGGGACCATTGTTGCACCCTTCCTGACTGTTTTCCCTTTGGAAAATGAAGAATTAAAAAGGCCTAACAGGATCTAACAATTTGCTATCTATCTAAATCCTCCAGCAAAGTTTTGGTTGGAGTTATGTTTTACACTTTCAAGAAGGAGGCTGTCATATGAGTGCATGGTGAAATCTAGCCCATTTTAATTTTTCTTAAAGAGCAGCTGTCAGCCATACTAACTCAGAAAAAACCCCACATATATAAGTAGATAAATACTGGCTCTCCTTACATAACATATGTATTGCACTGTCCACATTTTGATTTTAGTGATTTTTCTACAGTAAAAAAAGAAAAAAACCCTTCTTAGCATTTCCCATTTTAACTGTGGCTATTTTGTAACCAATCCTGATGTCATTTCCTCCCTTACTCTCCTCCGCCTGATTGTGTATGCAGTGCCTGCCCTTCACTTTAGAAAGTGCATTGTCTCAGCATGAGAAATATTGGCCAATCAGAAGGGAACAGAGGTATGGGAGGGTAAAACAGGAGGGAAAGAGGCTTCAGCCAATCAGGCTGCATTAGTTATATCTGAGGAGACTGTAGAGAAGCAAAAAAGGACAACCCAGCATTCTCTGCAACTTCCTTTGTGCGTACCAAATTTTGTGTGTATGATTATTTATCAACAAGAAAAGTAATAATGATTTTAACTTTTGGATTGCCTGGTTAGCATCCTTATTACTTGTTTACCGGAAAAAAATAAAAAATGTATTTTTGATTTTATGCCCGACAGTTACACTTTAACCTTCTGGGGACTGGCAGCCTAACCCCCCTTAAGGACCAGAGCATTTTCAGATGGGGGCCACGTTTAGATAGCCAGGTAACGGTATACCCAGTATAGATAGCTAGGCATGGGTGTCCCCAGTATAGAAAGGTGTCCCTCGTATAGCCAGCAGCCATTACTCACCTTCCAAGCTCCATCGCTGAGCAGCTTTACCCCCCTCCGCTCTGCCTCTCATTCCTGCTTGCACTAGCGGCTAAGTTCTGGGTCCCAGCTTGATGACGTCATCAAGCCGGGACCTGAGAGAGCAGGGATGCCGGGCAAAGTGGAGGGGAGTCACGATTGCCGGGGGAACGTCAGGAAGGTGAGTCCCGGTCCTCTTCTTCCCCTCCTACCACTGCTGCTACGGTGATCACTACGATCGGTCGGAGATCATAGTGATCACGTGATCAGGAGCCAATCGCTATGGCTCCTGATCAGTGAGGGGAGATGTCAGCTGTCATATGGTGCGTGCGATCGCAACGAGAGCGCTGAAAGCAGGTGGCATGTGGTTTACGCGCGGTGGTCCCCAGGAGGTTAAAGTTTCTTACTCTCCAAGTGTCTATAGCTAATAAATGTAAGGCTGCAATATGCAAAAGTCTTAAATATAAAGTGACACTGAAGCAAAAAAAATCTTATGATATAATGAATTGCATGTGTAGAACAGATACTTAATAGAACACAAGTAGCAAAGAAAACAGACTCATTTTATTTTCAGTTATATAGCTTTTTTTTTTTTTTTTTTTAAATAACATTGCATCGTTCTGTCATGTTTGCAATTACAAACAGCACTCTGTATTTTAAACTATTAAACAGAGTAGAGCTAATGATCCTTAGAACTCCCCTGTAGTAAAACCTTATCTGATGTTGTTTTTCACTGTTTCTTCTCGGAAAGCTCAGAGAAGCTCTTTTGCATAGATAACAACTGAAGTTTGTTTTTTAAAGGACAACTGACGTGAGTGGTATATGTAGGCTGCCATGTTTATTTCCTTTTATACAACACCAGTTGCCAGGCAACCTTGATCTACAGTATTTGGTTGCAGTAGTGTCTGAATCACACCAGAAACGAGCATGCAGCTAATCTTGTCAGATTTGACAATAATGTCAGAAACACCTGATCTGCTGCATGCTTGTTCAGGGTCTATGGCTAAGGATCGGCAGGCAAGTGGTATTGCCTAAAAGGAAAAAAATATGGCAGCCTCCATATACATCTCACTTCAGTGTACTGTACTGGAAACAATATGAGACTATTTCCTTGGCTACTAATGTTCTATTTTTTTTTTAGCTGTACTACACATATCACTCATTATATCATATGTTTATTTTCACTTTCAGATTCCCTTTATCAGCTTTTTGTAGACTGGCTGGCCTAATACACTTACCCACTCGGTGTGCAATATTTTTTTTTGTAAAGTAATTATGTGTGCAACTTTAACTAGCAGCATTCCTGATGTTTCCAAGAAGGAGAATTCTTTGCAATACATGAAAACATCAAGCTGGCAAAACTTGTCAGGAGGTAAAAGAAAGCCTCTGTCACTGTCAAATATTATGTAAATGGTAGTTCCTGGTGTTGCTAAAGATGCTGCTAGGAAACACCATGGGTGTTGCTAAATACAGCAGTACCTAAAATTGCAGCTCAGTTCCAGGTATTTTTCTGGAGGGCAAAACATTAAATCTCTGAGTATAGTATTTCAGCAACAGGCAGAAACTCCAACTGGAAAAATTACACAGTTCAGGTTATTTATTTATTGTATTTATAAAGCGCCAACATATTACGCAGCGCTGTACATTAATTTAGGTTACAGACAATATTTAAGGGTGACATACAGCAAAATGACAATACCTGAATACAAGAAAGACCAGATCACGCAGCACTTTATGAGTACAAGGTAATGCTTAGTCAGTTACTGGAGGGGAGCATGGAGATTAGGCAAGTTAGGTTCACTCAGATGCATAGCATGGGTTCACAGTAATGGAGGTGCATGATCCGGTTGGACACAAAAGGAGGAGGACCCTGCCCAAAGGCTTACAATCTAAAGGGAGAGGTAGGGACACGAGAGGTAGGAGACCAGAGTTCAGCTGTGGGTTTAGAGCACTTGTGAGGGGTAGTAGGCCAGAGTGAAAAGGTGAGTTTTGAGAGCTTTCTTGAAGATGTTGAACTGAGGGGGCTGCCCTAATGGGTGGAGGTAGGGAGTTCCTTAGTGTTGGAGCAGCTCTTGAGAAGTCCTGGAGGCGTGCATGGGACTGGGTGATGCGGGGGGCGGTTAGGCGAAGTTCATTGGAAGAGCGGAGTGAGCGGCTAGGTGTGTACATCTGAGTAAGATCGGAAATGTACGTTGGACAGGTTTTGTGGACAGATTTGTAGGTCAGACACAGTATCTTGAATCTGATTCTGGACTGGATAGGAAGCCAGTGGATGGATTCAAGGAGGGGATCCACCATGGTGGAGCGATGGGAGCAGTGGATAATTCTGGCTGCCGCATTCATGATGGACTGCAGTGGGGCTGTTCGGGTCATAGGGAGACCAGACAGCAGGGCATTGCAGTAGTCAAGGCGGGAAATTATGAGGGCATGGATGAGGAGTTTGGTGGTGGCAGAGGTCAGGAAAGGGCGAATCTTACAGATGTTACGAAGGTGGGAGTTGCAGGACTTTGTGAGGTTTTGGATGTGGGGAGTGAAGGAGAGTGCGGAGTCCAGGGTGACACCCAGACAGCGGGCTTGAGAGGTAGGGTGAATGATAGTGTGGTTAACAGTGACATGCACATCTGGGAGGTTTATGGATGTCCGGGGTGGGAAGATCATAAATTCCGTTTTGTCTAGGTTTAGTTTCAGGAACCTAGCGGACATCCAGGAGGAGATGGCTGATAGACAGGAGGAGACCTTGTCCATAGTAGTGGTGGATATGTCAGGGGTGTGGAGGTAAATCTGGGTGTCATCTGCATACAGATGATAGTTAAAACCCACGGAGGAGATAACCTTGCCAATGGAGGATGTGTATAGGGTGAACAGTAGGGGGCCAAGGACCGAACCTTGGGGGACTCCCACCGAGAGGTGGTTGGGGGTGGATGAGGACTCATTGAAGGCGGTCGTGAAGGAGCGGTTGGAGAGGTAGGATGAAAGCCAGGACAGGGCAAGATCGTGAATGCCCATGGACTGGAGGAGTAGGGGACAGGCATGCTCAGATGTACCAAAATTCGGTTCGGGTACATTCGAATTCGGGTCCGCATGTCATTCGAATTCGCCTTCGACCACGAAATTCGGTTCGAGTTCATATTCGGTTCGAGGTTACGCCTAAAAATTCGTTAAAAATTCGTATTCGTGAATTCGGGGGTTTTTTTGTGTGTTTTTTTAAAGTGAATTCACATTGAAATAGGTGTACTTAAAAAACAAAACTGAAAACGTGACGTGTGGCACTGGCAGCAGGCAATGCATTGTGTGGACCCTGGCGGTGGGACCACTGACAGCAGCAGGATAAATACAACAGCAGCAGTAGGAGGAGGAGTGACGTATGGCACTGACAGCAGGCAATGCATAGTGTGGACTCTGGCGGTGGGACCACAGACAGCAGCAGGATAAATACAACAGCAGCAGTAGGAGGAGGAGTGACGTGTGGCACTGACAGCAGGCAATGCATAGTGTGGACCCTGGCGGTGGGACCTCTGACAGCAGTAGGATAAATACAACAGCAGCAGCAGGAGGAGGTGGAGTGACGTGTGGCACTGACAGCAGGCAATGCATAGTGTGGACTCTGGCGGTGGGACCACTGAAAGCAGCAGGATAAATACAACAGCAGCAGTAGGAGGTGGAGTGACGTGTGGCACTGACAGCAGGCAATGCATAGTGTGGACCCTGGCGGTGGGACCTCTGACAGCAGTAGGATAAATACAACAGCAGCAGCAGGAGGAGGAGGTGGAGTGACATGTGGCACTGGCAGCAGGCAATGCATAGTGTAGACTCTGGCGGTGGGACCACTGACAGCAGCAGGATGAAAATGAGCGCAGTGTAATATGTTGCCGCTTTAGAAATACAATAAATACATAAATAAATTGATAGGTAAATCAATGCAGCAGGCCAGCAGGAGGAGGAGGAGTCCGGTAGAAATACAATAAATAAATAAATACATAAATAAATTGATAGGTAAATCAATGCAGCAGGCCAGCAGCAGCAGCAGGAGTCCGGTAGAAATACAATAAATAAATACATAAATAAATTCATAGGTAAATCAATGCAGCAGGCCAGCAGGAGGAGGAGGAGTCCGGTAGAAATACAATAAATAAATAAATACATAAATAAATTCATAGGTAAATCAATGCAGCAGGCCTGCAGCAGCAGCAGGAGTCCGGTAGAAATACAATAAATAAATACATAAATAAATTCATAGGTAAATCAATGCAGCAGGCCAGCAGGAGGAGGAGGAGTCCGGTAGAAATACAATAAATAAATAAATACATAAATAAATTCATAGGTAAATCAATGCAGCAGGCCTGCAGCAGCAGCAGGAGTCCGGTAGAAATACAATAAATAAATAAATACATAAATAAATTCATAGGTAAATTAATGCAGCAGGCCAGCAGCAGCAGCAGGAGTCCGGTAGAAATACAATAAATAAATACATAAATAAATTCATAGGTAAATCAATGCAGCACTCCAGCAGCAGCAGCAGGAGTCCGGTAGAAATACAATAAATAAATACATAAATAAATTTATAGGTAAATCAATGCAGCAGGCCAGCAGCAGCAGCAGGAGTCCGGTAGAAATACAATACATAAATACATAAATAAATTCATAGGTAAATCAATGCAGCAGGCCAGCAGGAGGAGGAGGAGTCGTCACGTATGGCAGGCAGCAGGCAATGTATTGTAATTCCCAGGCAGGCACCTCATGTCCTCCTTTCGCCGACAACAGGTGCCAGGAACGTGCCTTCTATCCAGGCCTGGTTAATCTTCAAAAATGTCAGTCTGTCCACGCCCTCTGTGGACAGACGAGAGCGCTTCTCGGTGACTACGCCACCGGCCGCACTGAAGCACCTGGAAGGGGGGCAAGACAATACCTCCAGGGCGTACTGCGCAAGCTCCCTTCAGATGTGCAAGCGCTCCACCCAGTACTCCATGGGGTCCACAGGCTCTTCGCTGCCGGTGTCAAGCCCACTGAAGGACCACATGTAGTCGGCCACCATCCGGATCATGCGCTGGCTGTGACTCTCACCGAAGGTGGCTGCTGCCCACACCACCTCTCTCGGCTGCTGTACCTTAATGTAGAACGCCTGCGTCAATGACAGAAGGTCTCCTGGGCGCCTGATGCTGCTGCTGGCCGCAGGCACCTGCTGCTGTGCTGCTGGCTGCTGGACAGGGACAGAGGGAGTGGAAGGCGGGGGGAAGGCTTCCTCCAGTCGCCGAACAAGGATCTCCTGCAACTCCCTTGCTCGCTGCTCACTGTCTCTGGCAGGCAGAAACTGATCCCACCTCCCCCTCAGCCGTGGGTCCAGGATCATGCTGATGCAGGCGTCCTCCCTCGCTTGCATCCGCTTGACCCTGGGGTCTGTGCGCAGGCAGCGCAGCATGTGTGCTGCCATGGGGAACAGGGTGGACCGTCTAACAGAGACATCAGGGTCAGCGTCCTCCTCCTCCTCCTCTTGCCCCTGAGACTCTTCCTCCTCTCTCCACCCTCGCACCACTGCTGCTGCGCTCCAATGTTCCCCCCCAGCAGCAACGTCCAGCACCTCCAACTCCTCCTCCTCCAGGGACTCAAATACCTGCGGAGCAGTGGACTGCACAGGCGGCTGCTGTTCCAGCTGCTTCAGGGCCTCCTCTCCCAAATCCACCAAATCGCCAAGTGCCCTGTCCAGCAGACAAACAAAGGGCACCCACTGGCAGAGGGATGCCCGTTGTTCACTCACCAGGTTGGTTCCCTGCAGGAAGGGAGCCAACACCAAGCAGACCTGCTGCATCTGCCCCCATTGCGCGTTGGTGAGGAGCTGGAGTGTGGTGCTGCTTCTGCTGCCGGTGCCGGCGACAGTGGCATCATAGATGTACCGATTGACAGCCCTCCTCTGCTCAACCAGCCGCTCCAACATCGCCAGGGTGGAGTTCCAGCGAGTTGGCACATCTATGATAAGGCGGTGTCGTGGCAGGCCCTCCTGCTGCTGGATGTCTGCCAGTTTTGCTGCGGCAGCTGCTGAGCGGCGGAAAGTGCGCACAATTTTCCGCGCCGCTTCTAACAGCTCCTCCATCCCCAGGTAGGTGCGCATGAACTTTTGCACCACCAGGTTCAGGACGTGGGCCAAGCAAGGGACGTGGAGCAAGTCTCCACTGCTGATGGCAGACACCAGGTTGGCGGCATTGTCGGACACCACCAATCCCACAGTGAGGCCTCTGGGGGTCAGCCACGTCCTCTCCTGCTCCCTGAGGTACCGGAGCACATTACTTGCTGTCAAGTAGTGTTTCCCCAGGCTTTTCATCTCCAGCAGCGCTTGGCAGTGGCGGGCCTTCACGCTGCTGGAGAGACGGGATCGCTTGGCGGTGGGAGGTGCTGCTTCTCCCCTGACCCCGCGCGGTGGCACCACGTAGTGGGCAACTGGTGCTGCTGTGCCCGAGGATGGACCTGCTGCTTCCTCGCTCGGGCTTTCCACTAGGCTGACCCAGTGGGCCGTAAAGGACAGATAGCGCTCTGTCCCAAACCGGCTGCTCCAGGAATCCATGGTTATGTGGATCCGCGCACTGACAGCGTGATCCAGCGCGCGGCCCACATTCTCCATGGCAGAGCGGTGCAGTGCTGGGATCGCCCTGCGGGAAAAATAGTGGCGGCTGGGGACTTGCCACTCCAGGATCCCAACCTGCAGCAGCGCTCTGATGTCACTCCCCTCCTGCACAAACGAATATGGCAGGAGCTGGGAGCACATGGCCCTGGCAAGCAACCCGTTCAGCAACCGGATGCGCCTGTGGGCGGGAGGCAGCACCTTGGTCACACCGGGGAATGCTTCGCTGAGCAGGGTCTGGCGGCGTTTGCCTGCACGGGAGGATGAGGAGGCCACTGTGGAGGGAGCTGATGAGGCCACTGAGGACTGGCTGCCCGGGGGGGGGGGGGGGGGGGGGGGAGTGAGTTGCTGCTGTGCTCCTGCTGCTGCTGCTGCTGCTGCTGGATGGGCAGGAGGGTCGGCTGCTGCTGCTGAAATCTGTGCAGTGGCTGTCTGGCTCTGACCACTGCCTGCACCACTTTGCATAAGCTTCTCCAACTCATTAAAGTCCTCAAAATGTCTGCTCTGTAAGTGGGTCTGCAGGCACGAGGTACTCAATTTGTGGATATCGCGACCTCTGCTGAGACTGAGATTGCAACTGTTGCAAATTGCGCGGGTCGGGTCCACTGGGCACTTGGTGAAGTACCGCCAGACTGGGGACTTCAACCTGCTCTTTGCGCTTGAGGGCTGGAGTTTTTGGGTGCCCTTGGAGGATTGTGCCTTTTTGGTTGTAGTTAGAGGTTTGCTGCGAGTGGTGGTAGCGACTGAAGCAGTAGGCTGTGGCTCCTGCCTTCCACGCTCTGTGCTGGCCGCCTTGCTGCTGCCGCGCCTCTGCGCCAGAGACGCCTCCTCCTCCGATGATGAGCTGCCTTCAACCAACTGTGCTGGTGGTACTGGTGGCACATAGGAAGGATCTATCAAGTCATCATCATCAACCCCAAACAAATCCTGTGAGCCCGACTCAATCAACTCCTCTACCCCAACATCCCCTGCATCACGCCCCTCCTCCTCAGCGCCAACAACAAACTTCTGCACCTGTAACTCCTCCTCCTCCTTGCATGGCTTCATCATCTCCAACTCATACTTCTCCAAAACATCCCTGTACATGGTCACAGTCTCAGGGGAGAAGAGCGTGCTCATTGAGGGCAGGCTGGTCGATGGGGTCACCGTGACCATGGCCTCAAGCGCTGGTGGAGGCCTGCTGCGGACAGGAGTGCTGGTGGCACTAGTCTCGCTGCTGCTGGAGGCCTGGCTGGAAAATGTGGCTTCCTGCCCCGCAATCATTTCCATCACAGCCTGCACCTGACTCTCCCCAATGGGCCGTGGGCGACGACCCGTCTCAAAGATGGGCGCAACACGCTGCTGTTGCGCCTCTGCTCCCTCCTCCCTGTGGTCAGTGGCTGGCGGCGCACCAGTCCCAGACCTGCTGCTGCTGGCAGTGGCTCCTGCAATGCCTCGCCCTCTACCTCTGCCAGTCATAGTGCACTATACAAATACAGTAAAAAAAAAAATAAGTAGAAGAGGGCGGGAAAGGGTGTAAACTTTAATAAAGTCTGTGTTGGTGGTGACTTGGTGGTGACTAGTAGTACAGTAGTAGACACTAGTAGTATGCACGTACGCAGGTAACTAAGAAACACCTAGCGTAATACGCTTACAAGTAAGTCGTACGGCAGACAATCGGTGACAATTACAAGCGGTCACACACGGTCAGACGCAATCAATCAATAGGCTCGGGCAGGTGAGGTGACAGACAGTCACAGGTCACTCACAACGGATGCTGGTGTGGTGGCCTGTATGTGTTGTAACTCTTATTTACTACACACACCACGGATGATAATAAAATCACACAGTGAAATTGAAAAAAAAAATTAGTGAACGGGTACTAGTCTAGACTAGTAGACTAGTAGTATAGTAGTAGACACTAGAAGTATGCACGCACGCAGGTAACTAAGAAACACCTAGCGTACTATGCTACAAGTATGTCGTGCGGCAGACAATCGGTGACAATTACAAACGGTCACACACGGTCAGACGCAATCAATCAATAGGCTCGGGCAGGTGAGGTGACAGACAGTCACAGGTCACTCACAACGGATGCTGGTGTGGTGGCCTGTATGTGTTGTAAGTAACTCTTATTTATTACACACCCTACAGATGATAATAAAATCACACAGTAAAATTGAAAAAAAAATTAGTGAATGGGTACTAGACTAGTAGACTAGTAGTATAGTAGTAGACAGTAGACACTAGTAGTATGCACGCAGGTAACTAAGAAACACCTAGCGTAATAGGCTACAAGTAAGTCGTGTGACAATTACAAACGGTCACACACGGTCAGACGCAATCAATCAATAGGCTCGGGCAGGTGAGGTGACAGACAGTCACAGGTCAGGTCACTCACAATGGATGCTGGTGGTGACCTGTCACTCACAGTCAGTAACTAACTAACACAGTACTGAAACTAATAAAGTAACAGACTACAGCAGTAATAATTAACTAAACTAGTACTACTAGTACACAACTAACTAGAATCCCTAACCTACCTAAGCTAGTAGTAGGCTAAGGCTACCTAGGCTAGCAGGCCTAGCCTGCTCACAGACTAACACTAGCCTAGCACAGTATACACTATACACTAGCTGACTAAAAACAATCAAAATACTAGCTAACTATATAAGACAACAATAAATGTGTTTAGGAGGTGTTTAGGAAGCAAAACGCTAGGTTTAGCAGTGAAAAGCACTTGCTCAGACACAGCACAGTGCTGGAGAATCTCTCAGTACCAGCAGCAGTCACACAAGTGCGTGGCTCCGCAACATGGCCGCCGCCTTATATAGAGGAGGGGAGGGCCAGGCTCCCCTCCTCTGATTGGTTGCTAGGGTTGCCAGCTCCTCGGCAGGAGGACTTCTGATTGGCCCAATCACGTCATCCCCGAATCCCGAAGCCGAAACCGAACCCACAGCTCCATCCGGCCGAATTCCAGCGCGCGCATTCGGCATGCTTCGTATTCGGGTTCGGCTCGGAATCGCAGCATTCGGGTTCGGGTTCGCATGCGGCAAACCTAAAAAACACCCGAATTTTTCGGGGAAACTTTGCATTCGGGGTCCTGCTGAGCAACCCTGGTAGGGGATGATTTACTGTGTCAAAAGCTGCTGAAAGGTCAAGAAGGAGGAGAATGGAGTATTTACCTTCAGCTTTAGCTAAGGCAAGGTTATTGACCACTTTGGTGAGGGCAGTTTCGGTTGAGTGGGCAGGCCGAAATCCAGATTGCAGTGGGTCTAGCAGTGAGTTGGCATTGAGGAACTGGGTCAGGCGTTTGTGAACCAGACGCTCAAGGAGTTTTGAGGCAAAGGAGAGGAGGGAGATAGGACGGTAGTTGGAGGGTAGCGAGGAGTCGAGGGAGGGTTTCTTGAGCAGGGGTAGTACAGTGGCCTGCTTGAAGTCTGAGGGGAAGGTGCCTGTGGATAGGGAGAGGTTGAACAGGGTAGTGAGGACTGGGGCCAATTCCGTGAAGTGAGGCTGGAGTAAATCAGAAGGGATGGGGTCAAGGGGGGAAGTAGTGGTATGGGAAGTCTGCAGTAGGTGGATGACTTCCTCGGTGGTAGTAGGAGTGCATGATGTGAGGGGAGGATAGGTTACAACACAAGAAACTACTGGAATAGCTTGTAGTAAGTATTTTCTTCTATTCAATCATAAAGTCCTCCTCCTGGTCCCTCCTCCCCTAATGTCTCCACCCCACTACCCAGGGGCGTAGGAATAGGCCCTGCAGCCCCTGCGCCCGCGGGGGGGCCCGGCCCTCCCCCCTGGGGCCCGCTCGGGGCCGTTTTGTGGGTGCTGGAGGGGTGGCAGCATGAGGGGAAAGCCTTGCCCACAGTCGGCGGGGAGAGGGGTAGTTCCCCCCTCTCCCTCACCTCGGGGCTCTCCCCTCCAGCTCGTAAGTGTCTGTGGGGCTGTGGTGGGCAGCGAGCGGCGGGCAGATACATACCTGCTTCCGTGCGTTCCATCGGAGACTTCTCCCTCTAGCGACTGACGTCACTTCCGGAAGTGACGTCAGCCGCTAGAGGGAGAAGTCTCCGATGGAACGCACGGAAGCAGGTATGTATCTGCCCGCCGCTCGCTGCCCACCACAGCCCCACAGACACTTACGAGCTGGAGGGGAGAGCCCCGAGGTGAGGGAGAGGGGGGAACTACCCCTCTCCCCGCCGACTGTGGGCAAGGCTTTCCCCTCATGCTGCCACCCCTCCAGCACCCACAAAACGGCCGCGAGCGGGCCCGGGGGGGGGGCGCTCAGAAAATCTGCAGGGGGGCCCGGTGGGGCCTAGTTACGCCCCTGCCACTACCATCTAGATAAGTGTTTCACATTTTATTGATATGTACCCCTTTTAAAACCCTGTACTCACCAAGTACCCCTTAGCATAGTAAACATTATCACAAGTACCCCTTGACAAATAATATTTAATCATAGTACATGATAATTGGTTCTAAACAATTTACAAGCATTTACTATATCTTTTAATTAGCTAAAATACTAATTTGGTATTGTTTAAATAAGATTTATCATTTTCTAAAACTCTAAATCTGTTATTCTTGATTAAGTTTATGAAGCCCGAGTACCCCTTGGAACCATCAGAAGTACCCCCTGGGGTACGCGTACCACATGTTGAGAACCTAGGCTCTAGATTATAGTCTTGCAAGGGCAGGGACCTCCAACTAGTGTTGTAACTTTAATAAATTAATATGTACCAGTATTGGTGAGGTTTCAAGCCACACATTAGTTATGTATGTATTTGTACTTGTTAATACTGTGGCCAGAGGATGCAAATGCTTTTTATCCAGTAACAAACTATTTAAAGGTATGGAAGCAGTGGCGTAGCTAGAGATCATGGGGCCCCATAGCAAAACTTACATGGGGCCTTCAGATGTAAGCAATGCTCAGGCAAACTGTGCCTGAGTGAGATGGGCAATTTACATTGCCATGCAGTCAACAATGCACATAGTTTATGGGCACAGTTTGAGTGTGGAGGAACACAAGAAAGTTAATGGTGAATACATAAAGTACCACCTGGGTCCCCTCTTCTCTAGGGCCCCATAGCAGCTGCCCTGGCTGCTAGGGCCATTGCTACGCCCCTGTATGGAAGGCACCCACAGGAAAAGAAAAACATATTAAGGGAGGTTATATAGGTGGGATATTTCAAAGGAGAAGTAATAAACCCCTTAAATACAGACAAAACAAACTAAAACAAACAGACAAAACTTTTATCAAAGCACCAAACAACGAATTTCACAGGTCCAGATAGATTTCAGTGCTTTCAGTGCCCAAGCTTTCAATGCCAATAGGAGGTAAAATACACACGCACATTTAAGCCCCTGCCGGCCACAATTACTCATGGGCTAATATAGGGGTGGGTCAGCTATGGCCCGCAAGTCATACGTGGCCCACCTTGCTATTTAATCCGCCCGCTGATGCAGGGTCGGACTGAATGCTGTAGATCTTGCCCTCCCTTCAGATAAACTCTATTGGGGGGGGGGGGGGGGCTGGGCACATGCACAATATTGAAGGGGAACCCTGCCTAATTTCTTTTTTTTTAATGGGGGTAAATACTGCCTCATGTTTTTTAATGTTTATTTTTGAGGGGAAAATTATGCCAATTGTGTGAATTTTGTGGGGACATTGCCGCATTAAGTGTATTGTATGAGAACATTGCCACATTACATGTATTTTAAGGGAAACACTGCTGCATTGTGTATTTTTTGGGAACATTCTGTGCATTTTGTGGGAACATTGCAGCATTACCTGTATTTTGTGGGAAACACTGCCGCATTATGTGTTTTTAGTGTGAAACACTGCCGCATTACCTGCATTTTGTAGGAAACAATGCCATATTCCATGTATCATGTGGGAAACACTGTCGTATTATGTGTTATTTGTGAGGTAACGCTGCCCCAATATGTGTATTTTGTGGAAGTATGCTGCCACATTATGTGTATTTTGTGGAAAACACTGCCACAATATGTATTTTGGAGGAAATGCTGCCCCATCATGTGTATTTGAGGGAAAATGCTGCTGAATTATGCGTCTTGCTGTCTGGGGGGGTCTTTCTGCTGCCCCTGGGCTTGTGTTGTTTGGTGCCAGAGAGTACTAGCTGCTGCCATTTGCTGTTTGTGGGTGGGGGGAACTTTGTCTAATTATCATAAGGGTCTCTTTGCACACCAAAAGCCGCTATCGGATCCGCAAACGCTACCGGTTTTTGAAGCTGTTTTTCAGAATGATTCTAGGCATGTTTAGAGAGATTTTCTAAACATGCCTAGCGATTTCTGGAGCATTTTACTGTAGCAGATTTTATATTTTGTTACAGTAAAGCTGTAACTGAACAGCTTCTGTAACGAAAACTCTTGGAAAACCGTACTGATCTAGCGTTTTTCAGAGCCGGTTTCCCACTTTCCTAAACTTAACATTGTGGCAGAATCGCCTCAGAAATCAGCAAAAATGCTGCAGGACTCGAGTTTGTGTTTGGGGGAAAAACGAACCGCTCTGGTGTACACCATCCCATTGCAATACATTAGCCAAGTGGTTTTCAGCCTGCAAGCGTTTTAAAAAACGCTCCGAACCGCTCTTGGTGTGCACCAGCCCTAACTGTGTTTTGGGAGAAAACTCTGGCCCATTGTCTTTGCCTTACACTGTTACGTTACAGTTAGCTCTGCCCATATATTGTCATGGCTACACTCATTCCTATCCTGGTCTGGCCCTTTGGTCAAACTTAAGAATGCAATGTGACCCTCCAGTATAAAGTTTGCCCGCCAATGGGCTAATACTATAGTAGTCACTTTGAACTACAGGATTTTCATACGGGTTGATAAGATGGAAAAGAAAAAAATATTTGGACTGAGACAAGCATTTGTGCTTCTATTAACCTTCCTGGCAGTATAATTATTTCTGCATTTAACCACTTCGTCCACAGGTCAGTAGATATACGTCCTCTGGGACTTCATCTAAGCCACAGGTCAGTAGATATACGTCTTGTAGCAGAAGCAGTGCTGTGCAGGATTGGGCTTGCTCCTGTGCATATTTCTGGCACTATTTGATGCAGGACTAATTGGTAAATGGGAATATAAGTTTCCTGAGCTAATGAGATTGATTTTTACTATGAAAAATACTTGTATTTTCTCATTTCATAGTGAAAAACACACTTTGTAGAACTATTTCAGAATCAAATATCTTCACCATAAATTGTGACAGGAACATAATCGAAGTTTTGTGATAAGCAGTAAGAATAGCCAAACAAAATGTGTGTTTTTTATTGACAGTAGCACTTTTTATTTTTAAACTGGAATTGGTAAAACTGAGAAATACATGTTTTTTTCTATTTTTTTCTTTGTTTTCCCATTAAAATTCATAGAAAACAAAATTGTTTGAGGGAAAAAATGGCATACAATGAAAGCCTAGTTTGTCTTGAAAAAAACAATATATATTTCATTTCTGTGTCATAAGTAGGGATAAAGTTATTTCTGATTAAATAGGGACATAGCTAAACTGTCAAAACTGCTCTGGTCAATAAGTTGAAAACAAGGTCTGGATGCAGAGTGGTTAAAGGTCTTTTCAGCACGTTTCAGATCCTAAAATCAGGAAACAATCATGCCACCAGAAAGCCAGCAGCAGCCCCTGCACTCACTCACTTCCCTGGGCTCCAGCGCTGCAATTTTACCTCCGTCCTCCGGGTGGCGATGTAACTCTGTAGTGAGATCACTGATGCCGATCTCACCAGAGTGATTCAGAGCCTCAGAGTACAGAAAGGAGAAAGGCTACCGACTTCTGGATTCCCAGAGAGGCGAGTAAAAACTCCCGCCACGCTAAGCAATACATTGAGCTCCTGCCAGAGAGGTTAAAGCACACCTTAACTGAGAGGGATATGAATGCTGACATTTTATTTCCTTCTAAGCACATTTTATTTCCTTCACCCACAAACACATACTCCCCCTACCCTGCGGTCTCTGGAATGCCAGATCCGTCCGCAATAAACTTACAGCAGTCCACGACCTCTTCCTCTCCAAATCCCTCACCATCCTCGCACTCACTGAGACATGGCTCACCTCCTCTGACTCTGCCGCAGAGGCTGCCCTCTCCTACGGGTGGCTTAACCTCAGTCACACCCCCAGACCAGACAATAGGACCGGGGGAGGGGTGGGTCTGCTCCTCTCACCATCCTGCACCTTCCGTGTCCTCACCCCACCTACCTCTCTACAATTCACATCATTTGAGGCCCACACCATCCGCCTCTACCACCCCCTCCCTGCCATTGTTGCGGTCTTATACCGCCCTCCGGGCTCCACCCCACAATTTCTTGATGACCTTGCCTCCTGGCTCCCTCACATCCTCTCCTCTGACCTCCCCACCATCATCCTTGGGGATTTTAATATTCCCATCGATGAAGCCCAGAGCTCCGCTGTGACCCGGCTACTCACCATTGCCAACTCACTTGGACTAGTACAACACGCCAACACCCCCACCCCCACTCACACTGCAGGTCACACTCTCGACCTTATATTCACTAAATCCACCACCATTGCAGACCTTGACATCGCACCCTTTCCACCCTCAGACCATCACCTTCTCACCTTCAACCTCCTCACGGAAAGCACCTCCAAATTACCCACCCACCCACCTGGTCGATGGCAGCGAGACTTACGCAAGCTCAACCCTAGCGTCCTTGCTGACCCCCTCCATGCCCTCTCCTCCACTCTCCCCACCCTAACCTGTCCTAATCTTGCTGCAGCTCAGTATCGCCAAACTCTCTCATCAGCCCTAGAGAAAGCTGCTCCACCAATATTTCGCCGCCACCGACCCCCTAACCCCCAGCCCTGGCGCACTACCCATACTCGCAACCTCCAGAAGAAAACACGTGCCACTGAACGGAAATGGAGAAAAACTAGACTTAACCAGGATTTCCTACAGTACAAGACCAACCTGCTGCAGTTCCACGCTGCCCTTGCTCATGCGAAGCAGGAATACTTTACCAAGCTTATCGGAGCACAAGCTTCCAATCCCCGGCGTCTTTTTGCCACTTTCAACTCCCTGCTTAAACCCACCCCCCCCCCCCCCACCCTCCGTTTCCTCCCTCTCTGCCACAGATTTAGCCACCCACTTCACCAACAAAATTGTCTCCATCCGCCAAGAAATATCCAATCTCCAATCTTCACCTCCCACCCCATCCCAACCAGCTCCTCCTCCACCCTATTCTCCCCTCACATGCTTCACTCCTACTACCACCGAGGAAGTCAACCACCTACTGCAGACTTCCCATACCACTACTTCGCCCCTTGACCCCATCCCTTCTGATTTACTCCAGCCTCACTTCATGGAATTGGCCCCAGTCCTCACTACCCTGTTCAACCTCTCCCTATCCACAGGCAGCTTCCCCTCAGACTTCAAGCAGGCCACTGTACTACCCCTGCTCAAGAAACCCTCCCTCGACCCCTCGCTACCCTCTAACTACCGTCCTATCTCCCTCCTCCCCTTTGCCTCAAAACTCCTGGAGCGTCTGGTTCACAAACGCCTGACCCAGTACCTCAGTGCCAACTCACTCCTAGACCCACTGCAATCTGGATTTCGGCCTGCCCACTCAACCGAAACTGCTCTCACCAAAGTGGTCAATGACCTTGCCTTAGCTAAAGCTGAAGGTAAATACTCCATTCTCCTCCTCCTTGACCTTTCAGCAGCTTTTGACACAGTAGATCATCCCCTACTCCTCCAGTCCCTCCAGTCCTTGGGCATTCACGATCTCGCCCTGTCCTGGCTTTCATCCTACCTCTCCAACCGCTCCTTCACGACCGCCTTCAATGAGTCCTCGTCCACCCCCAACCACCTCTCGGTGGGAGTCCCCCAAGGTTCGGTCCTTGGCCCCCTACTGTTCACGCTATACACATCCTCCATTGGCAAGGTTATCTCCTCCATGGGTTTTAACTATCATCTGTATGCAGATGACACCCAGATCTACCTCCACACCCCTGACACATCCACCACTACCATGGACAAGGTCTCCTCCTGCCTATCAGCCATCTCCTCCTGGATGTCCGCTAGGTTCCTGAAACTAAATCTAGACTAAACGGAATTTATGATCTTCCCACCCCGGCCATCCACGAACCTCCCAGATGTGCATGTCACTGTTAACCACACTACCATTCGCCCTACCTCTCAAGCCCGTTGTCTGGGTGTCACCCTGGACTCCGCACTCTCCTTCACTTCCCACATCCAAAACCTCACAAAGTCCTGCAACTTCCACCTTCGTAACATCTGTAAGATTCGCCCTTTCCTGACCTCTGCCACCACCAAACTCCTCATCCATGCCCTCATAATTTCCCGCCTTGACTACTGCAATGCCCTGCTGTCTGGTCTCCCTATGACCCGAACAGCCCCACTGCAGTCCATCATGAATGCGGCAGCCAGAATTATCCACTGTTCCCATCGCTCCACCATGGCAGATCCCCTCCTAGAATCCCTCCACTGGTTTCCTATCCAGTCCAGAATCAAATTCAAGATACTGTGTCTGACCTACAAATCTGTCCACAAAACTTGTCCAACCTACATTTCCGATCTTACTCAGAGGTACACACCTAGCCGCTCACTCTGCTCTTCCAATGAACTTCGCCTAACCGCCCCCTGCATCACCCAGTCCCATGCACGCCTACAGGACTTCTCAAGAGCTGCTCCAACACTATGGAACTCCCTACCTCCACCCATTAGGGCAGCCCCCTCCTTCAACATCTTCAAGAAAGCCCTCAAAACTCACCTTTTCACTCTGGCCTACTATCCCTCACAAGTGCTCTAAACCTACAGCTGAACTCTGGTCCCCTACCGTTCGTGTCCTTACCTCTCCCTCTAGATTGTAAGCCTTTGGGCAGGGTCCTCCTCCTTTTGTGTCCTACCTGATCATGCACCTCCATTACTGTGAACCCATGCTATGCATCTGAGTGAACCTAACTTGCCTAATCTACATGCTCAATCCAATGACTAAGCATTACCTGGCACTCATACTGTGCCGTGTGATCTGGTTTTCTATTATTCCTGTATTGTCATATTGCTGTATGTCACCCCTAAATATTGTCTGTAACCTAAATTAATGTTCAGCGCTGCGTAATATGTTGGCGCTTTATAAATACAATAAATAAAATAAATAAGCAATAGCAGTTGTCTGGCTGTCCTGCTGATCTTCTGCTTCTAATACTTTCAGCCGTAGACCCTGAACAAGCATATGCAGTTCAGTTGGTACAGACAATATTGTCAGATCAGACAAGACACCACTGTAGCCAAATAAATCATCAGGGCTGCCAGGCAACTGGTATTGTTGAGACAGAAATAAATATGGCAGCCTCCATATTCGTCTCACAGTTGTCCTTTAAGCATTTCGGTTTTAGGAAATAACATTAGCTACACTGTAGGGTCCCTTTAATTAGCATACAACTAATGGCTTGCAGCATGCGGTGAGCTCAAACCCGTTCATGCAAAGTTCATATCTTGCAAGAGTGAAAATTGCAGCTGATCCTGCATAATATTGTCTTAAACAAATCTTAACCAGTTGATCACCCCCCTAGTGACCAGGCCATTTTTTTTTTACATTTCAGCACACTGCAGCTTTAACAGTGCGCTGCACGGCCATACAACTTAGCACAAAAATGAGTCTGCCCTCCTTTTCTTCCCACCAACAGAGAGCTCTCTGTTGGTGGCATCTGGTTGCTGCTGCCATGTGTTTTTTTTTTTATTTTATTAATTTAATAGTAATATTTTTTTTATTAAAAATCTCTATTTTTTTTTAAATTTATGCATCTCCGAGACCCAATCAGCAAGATCGCCTCTCATAGGCATCAGCCTATTAGCGGGTAGAGATGGCCTGAACCTCCGATTTTCGGTTCGCGAACTTCCGCAAAAGTTCGGTTCGCGCAAACTTTTGCGAACCGCAATAGACTTCAATGAGGAGGTGAACTTTGAAAACTAGAAATACTTATGCTGGCCAGAAAAGTGATGGAAAAGATGTTTCAAGGGGTCTAACATCTGAGTTTTTGCATAGAGAAGTGGGATAGACGACAAAAGTCCCAGGAAAAAAATCTGGATTTGACGCAAAGCAGCGTTTTAAGGGCAGAAATCACATTGCATGCTAAATTGGAGGCCTAAAGTGCTTTAAAACATCTTGCGTGTGTATACATCAATCAGGGAGTGTAATTAGAGTACTGCTTCACACTGACACACCAAACTCACTGTGTAACGCACCGCAAACAGCTGTTTGTGTAGTGACGGCCGTGCTGGACTGGTATGCACCATGGCGAGAGTGCAGGTGATGGCGGCTTTCCAGCCCATATGGTCGCCGGGCTGTGGTAGCTCAATGATAGAACAACAGTGACTGTCCAGCTGATCAAATTTGGTCTGACCACAATGAAGCAACAACCTTATTATCTTGGGTGTGCCCCCCCCCCGAGACACTCATACAGCCGGCGGTCATTGCTTTATTGTGATACGCAAGCCCCTTCACCGCGGCAAGGTAATAATCACGAAGTGGAATTGGCACATGTACACGCCTTTTGTTTTGTTGTTGCAAATGCAGTGCAGCCAGAAAAATTAGGCAGGCATGTACACGCACCAGAAAAATTATTATAGCGGCTGCTGCTAGCAGCGGCCTTAAAAATTCAGGAATCCGCCTGGTGTCCCGGACCCTGTAGGTGGTGGTGGAGAAGGCAGTCAAGCGGCCTGCAGGCAGAGATGCTGTGTGGGGAACGACTTATGCTACGTAAACACTTGCGATAACTATCGTTCGCAACGAACGATAGTTACCAGACGAACGATATTGGAAAGATTGGAATGCAACGATGGGATGCAGCGATCATCATACACATTTTAACGATCGTTCTCGCAGAAAAGAACGATCAGAAGGAAATGTTGCGTACATATTTATATAAAATAAAAAAAAAAACCACTGACATGGAGTTACAATAGATACAAATATATGATTGTTAACTTGAAAACAAAGTTTAATTGAAATGAGCAATGTAACAATCTTTACGGCCGCGCTACAAAGGAAGTACTGAAGCTGGGCAGAATTCAACGCAGGCGCATTGGCCCTTGTAACGATCGTTCTCAGCCGATGTCTGTACACACTATAGTTTTGTAACGATTGTCGGTAGATACGATCCGTCAGGTTGGATATTTCCATCTTCCCGATGTCGTTCTTTTGTCGTTCGTGTTAATGATCGTTGGGTAAAGTTTTTTCCCCGATTGTCGGCGGAACGCTCGTTAATGAGCTGTTTTAAACGACCATAGTCGCCAGTGTGTACACAGCATTAGTCTTGGGGCAGGCAGAGATGCTGTGTGTGGGGACTGACTTAGTCTTCGGGCGGGAAGTAGGCCTCCGGGATCCATGCCTCATTCATTTTGATAAATGTAAGGTACTGAACACTTTTGTGACTTAGGCGACTTCTCTTCTCAGTGACAATGCCCCCAGCTGTGCTGAAGGTCCTTTCTGACAGGATACTTGAGGCAGGGCAAGACAGAAGTTGGATGGCAAATTGTGACACCTCTGGCCACAGGTCAAGCCTCTGCACCCAGTAGTCCAAGGGTTCATCGCAGCTCACAGTATCTACATCCACACTTAAGGCCAGGTAGTCGGCTACCTGCTGGTCCAGGCGTTGGTGGAGGGTGGAACTGGAAGGGCTAAGGCAAGGCGTTGGACTAAAAAATGTCTGCATGTCCGACATCACCATGAGATCGCTGGAGCGTCCTGTCCTTGCCTGCGTGGACATGGGAGAAGGATTACTGGCAGTGGTACCTTTATTGCGTTGTGCTGTGACATTACCCTTAAACGCATTGTAAAGCATAGTTGCCAGCTTGTTCTGCAAGTGCTGCATCCTTTCTGCCTTCTGGTGATTTGGAAACATGTCCACCACTTTGTGCCTATACCGAGGGTCTAGTAGAGTGGCCATCCAGTAATTGTCATTCCCCTTGAGTTTTTTTTATACGGGGGCCCCTCAACAGACAGGCTGGACAGCATGAAAGATGCCATCTGCACAAAGCTGGATCCAGACGTACTATCC